>NW_027596628.1:0-201716 GCF_964194155.1 Cetorhinus maximus
AAGGAGAGGGTGAGGAGAGGATGAGGAGAGGAGATTGAGAGAGATGAGAGGAGCGGAGAGGAAAGCAGAGATAGAGGAGAGGTAGTGGAGATGGAGGATGAGCGAGGGGGATTGAGAAGAGAGGAGAGGAGTGGAGAGGGAGAGCAGAGGGAGAGGGGGAGGTGAGGAGAGGGTGAGGGAGAGGAGAGGAGTTGGCGAGGAGAGGAGAGCTAGAGGGAGAGGAGAGGTAGAGGATATGAGAGGAGAGGGAGAGGGAGATGAGAGTGAGAGGAGAGAGAGGGAGAGGGAGAGGAGAGGGAGAGGAGAGGGAGAGCGAGCTGGGAAGGGAGAGGAGAGGAGAGGGAGAGGAGCGGGAGAGGAGAGGAGAGGTGGTGAGAGGAGGGGGAGAGGAAAGGGAGAGCGAAAGGAGAGGTTGAGGAGAGGAGAGATAAAGGAGTGGGTGAGGGAGAGGAGAGGTAGAGGAGAATGCGAGGAGAGGGGGAGGAGAGGAGAGGGAGAGGAGAGGGACAGGAGAGGAGAGGAGAGGAGATGAGAGGAGGGGAGATCAGAGGTGATGAGAGGAGAGGTAGAGGAGAGGAGAGGGAGTGGAGAGGAGAGGAGGGGAGAGGAGAGGAAGAGGGAGAGGCGATGGAGAGGAGAGAGGAGAGGAGAGGAGAGGAGAGGGAGCGGAGAGGAGAGGAGAGGAGAGGGAGTGGAGAAAGAGGGATAGCGAGGCAGAGGGAGGAAGAGGGTGAGGAAGGGAGAGGGTGAGAAGAGGGTGAGGAGAGGAGAGGAGAAGAGAAGAGTGGAGAGGGAGAGGAGAGGGAGAGGAAGAAAAGAGGGAGGGAGAGGTGAGGAGAGGGAGAGAAGAGAGGGAGAGGAGTGGGAGGGAGAGGAGGGGGGAGGAGAGGAGAGGAAAGGAGGGGAGTGGGACAGGGAGAGGAGAGGGAGAGGAGAGGAGAGAAGTGGAGAGGAGAGGAGAGGAGAGGAGAGGAAGAGGGAGAGGGAGAGGAGAGGGAGAGGGAGAGGGAAAGGGAAAGGGTGAGGGAGCGGATAGGAGAGGAGAGGTGAGGAGAGGAGAGCGAGAGGAGAGGTAGAAGAGACGGAGGGGGAGCGAGATAGATGGAGAGGAGAGGAGAGGAGAGTAGAGGGAGCAGGAAGGGAGAGGAGAGGAGAGGAGATGGAGAGGAGAGGAGACTGAGAGGGAGAGGGAGAGGAGAGGGGTGGGAGAGGAGATGGGGAGGAGAGGAGAGGGAGAGGAGAGGAGAGGGTGAGGGAGAGGAGAGGTAGATGGAGAGGAGAGGGAGAGGACAGGGAGAGGAAGCGGGGAAGGGAGAGGAGAGGGAGAGGAGCGGGAGAGAAGAGGAGAGGGAGATGAGGGAGAGATAGAGAGGAGAGGGTGAGGTTAGGGGGAGAAGAGGAGAGGAAAGGAGGAACGAGGGACAGGGAGAGGAGAGGGAGAGGAGAGGAGAGGGAGAGAAGAGGACAGGAGACTAGAGGAGAGGAGAGAGGCGAGGAGAGGAGTAGAGAGTGAAACACAACCTCAATTATTGCCACTCCAATAGTGCAGCACACCCTCAATTACTGACCCTCCAATAGTGCAGCACACCCTCAATTACTGACCCTCCAATAGTGCAGCAAACCCTCAATTACTGACACTCCAATAGTGCAGCACACCCTCAATTACTGACACTCCAATAGTGCAGCACACCCTCAATTACTGTCCCTCCAATAGTGCAGCACACCCTCAATTACTGACACTCCAATAGTGCAGCACACCCTCAATTACTGACACTCCAATAGTGCAGCACACCCTCAATTACTGATCCACCAATAGTGCAGCACACCCTCAATTACTGACCCTCCAATAGTGCGGCACACCCTCAATTACTGACACACCAATAGTGAGGCACACCCTCCATTAGTGACCCTCCAATATTGCAGCACACCCTCAAATACTGACACTCCATAGTGCAGGACAACCTCAATTACTGACACTCCAATTGTGCAGCTCACCCTCAATTACTGACACTCCAATAGAGCAGCACACCCTCAATTACTGACACTCCAATAGTACAGCACACCCTCAATTACTAACACTCCAAAAGTGCAGCACACCCTCAATTAATGTCACCCCAATAGTGCAGCACACCCTCAATTACTGACACTCCAATAGTGCAGCACACCCTCAATTACTGACACTCCAATAGTGCAGCACACCCTCAATTACTGACACTCCAATAGTGCAGCAAACCCTCAATTACTGACACTCCAATAGTGCAGCACACCCTCAATTACTGACACTCCAATAGTGCAGCACACCCTCAATTACTGACCCTCCAATAGTGCAGCACACCCTCAATTACTGACACTCCAATAGTGCAGCACACCCTCAATTACTGACACTCCAATAGTGCAGCACACCCTTAATTACTGACAGTCCAATAGTGCAGCACACCCTCAATTACTGACACTCCAATAGTGCAGCACACCCTCAATTACTGACACTCCAATAGTGCAGCACACCCTCAATTACTGACAGTCCAATAGTGCAGCACACCCTCAATTACTGACACTCCAATAGTGCAGCACACCCTTAATTACTGACAGTCCAATAGTGCAGCACACCCTCAATTACTGACACTCCAATAGTGCAGCACACCCTCAATTACTGACACTCCAATAGTGCAGCACACCCTCAATTACTGACACTCCAATAGTGCAGCACACCCTCAATTACTGACACTCCAATAGTGCAGCACACCCTCAATTACTGACACTCCAATAGTGCAGCACACCCTCAATTAATATCACCCCAATAGTGCAGCACACCCTCAATTACTGACACTCCAATAGTGCAGCACACCCTCAATTACTGACACTCCAATAGTGCAGCACACCCTCATTACTGACACTCCAATAGTGCGGCACACCATCCATTAGTGACCCTCCAATATTGCAGCACACCCTCAATTACTGACACAACAAAACTGCAGAACACACTCAATTACTGACAATCAAATCGTGCAGCTCACCCACAATTACTGACCCTCCAATACTGCGGCACACCCTCAATTGCTGACACTCCAATACTGTATCACACCCTCATTTACTGACACTCCAACAAAGCAGCACTCCCTCAATTAATGACCCTCCAACATTGCAGCACACACTCAATTACTGACACTCCAATAGTGCAGCACACCCTCAATTACTGACACTCCAATAGTGCAGCAAACCCTCAATTACTGACACTCCAATAGTGCAGCACACCCTCAATTACTGACACTCCAATAGTGCAGCAAACCCTCAATTACTGATCCTCCAATAGTGCAGCACACCCTCAATTACTGACCCTCCAATAGTGCAGCACACCCTCAATTACTGACACTCCAATAGTGCAGCAGACCCTCAATTACTGACACTCCAATAGTGCAGTAAACCCTCAATTACTGACACTCCAATAGTGCAGTACACCCTCAATTACTGACACTCCAATAGTCCAGCAAACCCTCAGTTACTGACACTCCAATAGTGCAGCACACCCTCAATTACTGACACTCCAACAGTGCAGCACAACCTCAATTACTGACCCTCCAATAGTGCGGCACATCCTCCATTAGTGACCCTCCAATATTGCAGCACACCCTCAATTACTGACCCTCCAATAGTGCAGCACACCCTCAATTACTGACACTCCAAAAGTGCAGCACACACTCAGTTACAGATAATCCAATAGGGCAGCAAACCCTCAAATACTGACACTCCACAGTGCAGGACAACCTCAATTACTGACACTCCAATAGTGCAGCACACCCTCAATTACTGACACTCCAATAGTGCAGCACACCCTCAATTACTGACCTTCCAATAGTGCAGCACACACTCAATTACTGACACTACAATAGTGCAGCACACCCTCAATTACTAACACTCCAATAGTGCAGCACACCCTCAATTACTGACACTCCAATTGTGCAGCTTACCCTCAATTACTGACCTTCCAATAGTGCAGCACACACTCAATTACTGACACTACAATAGTGCAGCACACCCTCAATTACTAACACTCCAATAGTGCAGCACACCCTCAATTACTAACACTCCAATAGTGCAGCACACCCTCAATTAATGTCACCCCAATAGTGCAGCACACCCTCAATTACTGACACTCCAATAGAGCAGCACACCCTCATTACTGACACACCAATAGTGCGGCACACCCTCCATTAGTGAACCTCCAATATTGCAGCACACCCTCAATTACTGACACTCCAATAGTGCAGCACACCCTCATTACTGACACACCAATAGTGCGGCACACCCTCCATTAGTGAACCTCCAATAGAGCAGCACACCCTCAATTACTGACACACCAATAGTGCGGCACACCCTCCATTAGTGAAACTCCAATAGTGCAGCACACCCTCAATTACTGACACAACAAAACTGCAGAACACACTCAATTACTGACACTCCAATAGTGCAGCACACCCTCAATTACTGACACTCCAATAGTGCAGCACACCCTCAATCACAGACTCCCCAATAGTGCAGCACACCCTCAAATACTGACACTCCATAGTGCAGCTCACCCTCAATTACTGACACTCCAATAGTGCAGCACAACCTCAATTACTGACACTCCAATAGTGCAGCACACCCTCAATTACTGACACTCCAATAGTGCAGAACACCCTCAATTACTGACACTCCAATAGTGCAGCACACCCTCAATTACTGACACTCCAATAGTGCAGCACACCCTCAATTACTGAAACTACAATAGTGCAGCACACCCTCAATTACTGACACTCCAATAGTGCAGCACACCCTCAATTACTGAAACTACAATAGTGCAGCACACCCTCAAATACTGACCCTACAATAGTGCAGCACACACTCAATGACTGACACTACAATAGTACAGCACCCCCTCAATTACTGACCCTCCAATAGTGCAGCACACCCTCAATTAACGTCACCCCAATAGTGCAGCACACCCTCAATTACTGACACTCCAATAGTGCAGCACACCCTCAATTACTGACCCTCCAATAGTGCAGCACACCCTCAATTACTGACACTCCAATAGTGCAGCATACCCTCAATTACTGACACTCCAATAGTGCAGCACACACTCAATTACTGACCCTCCAATAGTGCAGCACACCCTCAATTACTGACACTCCAATAATACAGCACACACTAAATTACTGACCCTCCAATAGTGCAGCACACCCTCAATTACTGACAATCCAATAGTGCAGCACACGCTCAATAACTGACACAACAAAATTGCAGCACAGCCTCAATAACTGACCCACCAATAGTGCAGCACACCCTCAATTACTGACACTCCAATAGTGCAGCACACCCTCAATTACTGACCCTGCAATAGTGCAGCACAACCTCAATTACTGACCCTACAATAGTGCAGCATAACCTCAATTAAAGGCACCTCAATACTGTTTCACACCCGCAATTACTGACCATCCAGTAGTGCATCACACCCTCAATTACTGACTCTCCAATAATGCAGCCCACCCTCAATTACTGACACTCCAATTTTGCAGCACAACCTCAATTACTGACACTCCAATAGTGCAGCACACCCTCAATTACTGACACTCCAATAGTGCAGCACACCCTCAATTACTGAGACTCCAATAGTGCAGCACACCCTCAATTACTGACAATCCAATAGTGCAGCACACCCTCAATTACTGACACTCCAATAGTGCAGCACACCCTCAATTACTGAGACTCCAATAGTGCAGCACACCCTCAATTACTGACAATCCAATAGTGCAGCACACCCTCAATTACTGACAATCCAATAGTGCAGCACACCCTCAATTATGGACACTCCAGAAGTGCAGCACACCCACAATTACAGAGACTCCAATAGTGCAGCACACCCTCAATTACTGATACTCCAATAGTGCAGCACACCCTCAATTACTGACACTCCAATAGTGCAGCACACCCTCAATTATGGACACTCCAGAAGTGCATCACACCCACAATTACAGAGACTCCAATAGTGCAGCACACCCTCAATTACTGATACTCCAATAGTGCAGCACACCCTCAATTACTGAACACTCCAATAGTGCAGCACACCCTCAATTACAGACACTCCAATAGTGCAGCACAACCTCAATTACTGACACTCCAATAGTGCAGCACGCACTCAATTACTGACACTCCAATAGTGCAGCACACCCTCAATTACTGACACTCCAATAGTGCAGCACGCACTCAATTACTGACACTGCAATAGTGCAGCACACCCTCAATTACTGACACTCCAATAGTGCAGCACACCCTCAATTACTGACACTCCAGTAGTGCAGCACACCCTCAATTACTGACCCTCCAATAGTGCAGCACACCCTCAATTACTGACACTCCAATCGTGCAGCACACACTCAATTACTGACACTCCAATAGTGCAGCACACCCTCAATTACTGACACTCAAGTAGTGCAGCACACCCTCAATTACAGACACTCCAATAGTGCAGCACACCCTCAATTACTGACAATCCAATAGTGCAGCACACCCTCAATTGCTGACACTCCAATAGTGCAGCACACCCTCAATTACTGACCCTCCAATAGTGCAGCACACTCTCAATTACTGACACTCAAATAGTGCAGCACACCCTCAATTACTGACACTCCAATAGTGCAGCACACCCTCAATTACTGACACTCCAATAGTGCAGCACACAATCAATTACTGACACTCCAATATTGCAGCACACACTCAATTACTGACACTCCAATAGTCCAGCACACCCTCAATTACTGACACTCCAATAGTGCAGCACACCCTCAATTACTGACAATCCAATAGTGCAGCACACCCTCAATTACTGACAATCCAATAGTGCAGCACACCCTCAATTGCTGACACTCCAATAGTGCAGCACACCCTCAATTACTGACCCTCCAATAGTGCAGCACACTCTCAATTACTGACACTCAAATAGTGCAGCATACCCTCAATTACTGACACTCCAATAGTGCAGCACACCCTCAATTACTGACACTCCAATAGTGCAGCACACCCTCAATTACTGACACTCCAATAGTGCAGCACACACTCAATTACTGACACTCCAATATTGCAGCACACACGCAATTACTGACACTCCAATATTGCAGCACACACTCAATTACTGACACTCCAATAGTCCAGCACACCCTCAATTACTGACACTCCAATAGTGCAGCACACCCTCAATTACTGACACACCAATAGTGCAGCACACCCTCAATTGCTGACACTCCAATAGTGCAGCACACCCTCAATTATTGAAAGTGCAATAGTGCAGCACACCCTCAATTACTGAACCTCCAATAGTGCAGCACACCCTCAATTACTGATCCTCCAATAGTGCAGCACACCCTCAATTACTGATCCTCCAATAGTGCAGCACACCCTCAATTACTGATCCTCCAATAGTGCAGCACACCCTCAATTACTGAACCTCCAATAGCGCGGCACACCCTCAATTACTGACACTCCAATATTGCAGCAAACCCTCAATTACTGACACTCCAATAGTGCAGCACACCCTCAATTACTGACACTCCAAAAGTGCAGCACACACTCAGTTACAGATAATCCAATAGGGCAGCACATCCTCAAATACTCCAATAGTGCAGCACGCACTCAATTACTGACACTGCAATAGTGCAGCACACCCTCAATTACTGACACTCCAATAGTGCAGCACACCCTCAATTACTGACACAACAAAATTGCAGCACAGCCTCAATAACTGACCCACCAATAGTGCAGCACACGCTCAATCACTGACCCTCCAATAGTGCAGCATAACCTCAATTAAAGGCACCTCAATACTGTATCACACCCTCAATTACTGACTCTCCAATAATGCAGCCCACCCTCAATTACTGACACTCCAATAGTGCAGCACACCCTCAATTACTGACACTCCAATAGTGCAGCACACCCTCAAATACTGACTCTCCAATTGTGCTGCACACCCTGAATTACTGACACTCCAATAGTGCAGCACACCCTCAATTACTGACACTCCAATAGAGCAGCACACCCTCAATTACTGACACTCCAATAGTGCAGCACACCCTCAATTACTGACACTCCAATAGTGCAGCACACCCTCAATTACTGACACTCCAATAGTGCAGCACACCCTCAAATACTGACTCTCCAATTGTGCTGCACACCCTGAATTACTGACACTCCAATAGTGCAGCACACCCTCAATTACTGACACTCCAATAGTGCAGCACACCCTCAATTACTGACACTCCAATAGTGCAGCACACCCTCAATTACTGACACTCCAATAGTGCAACACACACTCAATTACTGACACTCCAATAGTGCAGCACACCCTCAATTACTGACACTCCAATAGTGCAGCACACACTCAATTACTGACACTCCAATAGTGCAGCACACCCTCAATTACTGACACTCCAATAGTGCAGCACACCCTCAATTACTGACACTCCAATAGTGCAGCACACACTCAATTACTGACACTCCAATAGTGCAGCACACCATCAATTACTGACCCTCCAATAGTGCAGCACACCCTCAATTATGGACACTCCAGAAGTGCAGCACACCCTCAATTACTGACACTCCAATAGTGCAGCAAACCCTCAATTACTGACACTCCAGTAGTGCAGCACACCCTCAATTACTGACACTCCAATAGTGCAGCACACCCTCAATTACTGACACTCCAATAGTGCAGCAAACCCTCAATTACTGACACTCCAGTAGTGCAGCACACCCTCAATTACTGACACTCCAATAGTGCAGCACACCCTCAATTACTGACCCTCCAATAATGCTGCACACCCTCAATTACTGACACTCCAATAGTGCAGCACGCACTCAATTACTGACACTGCGATAGTGCAGCACACCCTCAATTACTGACACTCCAATAGTGCAGCACACCCTCAATTACTGACACTCCAATAGTGCAGCACACCCTCAATTACTGACAATCCAATAGTGCAGCACACCCTCAATTATGGACACTCCAGAAGTGCAGCACACCCACAATTACAGAGACTCCAATAGTGCAGCACACCCTCAATTACTGATACTCCAATAGTGCAGCACACCCTCAATTACTGACCCTCCAATAGTGCAGCACACCCTCAATTACTGACCCTCCAATAGTGCAGCACACCCTCAATTATGGACACTCCAGAAGTGCAGCACACCCACAATTACAGAGACTCCAATAGTGCAGCACACCCTCAATTACTGATACTCCAATAGTGTAGCACACCCTCAATTACTGACCCTCCAATAGTGCAGCACACCCTCAATTACTGAACACTCCAATAGTGCAGCACACCCTCAATTACTGACACTCCAGTAGTGCAGCACACCCTCAATAACAGACACTCCAATAGTGCAGCACACGCTGAATTACTGACACTCCAGTAGTGCAGCACACCCTCAATTACTGACACTCCAATAGTGCAGCACACCCTCAATTACTGACACTCCAATAGTGCAGCACGCACTCAATTACTGACACTCCAATAGTGCAGCACACCCTCAATTACTGACACTCCAATAGTGCAGCACACCCTCAATTACTGACACTCCAGTAGTGCAGCACACCCTCAATAACAGACACTCCAATAGTGCAGCACACGCTGAATTACTGACACTCCAGTAGTGCAGCACACCCTCAATTACTGACACTCCAATAGTGCAGCACACCCTCAATTACTGACACTCCAGTAGTGCAGCACACCCTCAATTACTGACACTCCAATAGTGCAGCACACCCTCAATTACTGACACTCCAATAGTGCAGCACACCCTCAATTACTGACACTCCAGTAGTGCAGCACACCCTCAATTACTGACACTCCAATAGTGCAGCACACCCTCAATTACTGACACTCCAGTAGTGCAGCACACCCTCAATTGCTGACACTCCAATAGTGCAGCACACCCTCAATTACTGACCCTCCAATAGTGCAGCACACTCTCAATTACTGACTCTCCAATAGTGCAGCACACCCTCAATTACTGACACTCCAATAGTGCAGCACAGCCTCAATTACTGACACACCAATAGTGCAGCACACCCTCATTTGCTGACACTCCAATAGTGCAGCACACCCTCAATTATTGAAAGTGCAATAGTGCAGCACACCCTCAATTACTGACACTCCAATAGTGCAGCACACCCTCAATTACTGACTCTCCAATAGTGCAGCACACCCTCAATTACTGAACCTCCAATAGTGCGGCACACCCTCAATTACTGACACTCCAATATTGCAGCACACCCTCAATTACTGACCCTCCAATAGTGCAGCACACACTCAATTACTGACACTCCAATAGTGCAGCTCACCCTCAATTACTGACACTCCAATAGTACAGCACACCCTCAATTACTGACACTCCAATAGTGCAGCTCACCCTCAATTACTGACAATCCAATAGTGCAGCACACCCTCAATTACTGACACTCCAATAGTGCAGCACACCCTCAATTACTGACACTCCAATAGTGAAGCACACCCTCAATTACTGACACTCCAATAGAGCAGCACACCCTCATTACTGACACACCAATAGTGCGGCACACCCTCAATTACTGACCCTCCAACAGTGCAGCACACCCTCAATTACTGACACTCCAATAGTGCAGCACACCCTCAATTACTGACACAACAAAACTGCAGAACACACTCAATTACTGACTCTCCAATGGTGCAGCACACCCTCAATCACTTACTCCCCAATAGTGAAGCACACCCTCAAATACTGACACTCCAATAGTGCAGCACACCCTCAATTACTGACCCTCCAATAGTGTAGCACCCCCTCAATTACTGACCCTCCAATAGTGCAGCACACCCTCAATTACTGACCATCCAATAGTGCATCACACCCTCAATTACTGACTCGCCAATAATGCAGCACACCCTCGATTACTGACACTCCAATAGTGCAGAAAAACCTCAATTACTGACTCTCCAATAGTGCAGCACACCCTCAATTACAGACAATCCAATAGTGCAGCACACCCTCAATTACTGACCCTCCAATAGTGCAGCACACCCTCAATTACTGACACTCAAATAGTGTAGCACACACTCAATTACTGACACTCCTATAGTGCAGCACACACTCAATTACTGACACTCCAATAGTGCAGCAAACCCTCAATTGCTGACACTCCAATAGTGCAGCACACCCTCAATTAATGAAAGTGCAATAGTGCAGCACACTCTCAATTACTGACACTCAAATAGTGCAGCACACTCTCAATTACTGACACTCAAATAGTGTAGCACACACTCAATTACTGACACTCCAGTAGTGCAGCACACCCTCAATTACAGACACTCCAATAGTGCAGAAAACCCTCAATTACTGACACTCCAGTAGTGCAGCACACCCTCAATTACTGACACTCCAATAGTGCAGCACACCCTCAATTACTGACACTCCAATAGTGCAGCACGCACTCAATTACTGACACTGCAATAGTGCAGCACACCCTCAATTACTGACCCTCCAATAGTGCAGCACACACTCAATTACTGACACTCCAGTAGTGCAGCACACCCTCAATTACTGACCCTCCAATAGTGCAGCACACCCTCAATTACTGACACTCCAATCGTGCAGCACACACTCAATTACTGACACTCCAATAGTGCAGCACACCCTCAATTACTGACACTCCAGTAGTGCAGCACATCCTCAATTACAGACACTCCAATAGTGCAGCACACCCTCAATTACTGACAATCCAATAGTGCAGCACACCCTCAATTGCTGACACTCCAATAGTGCAGCACACCCTCAATTACTGACCCTCCAATAGTGCAGCACACTCTCAATTACTGACACTCAAATAGTGTAGCACACCCTCATTTGCTGACACTCCAATAGTGCAGCACACCCTCAATTACTGATCCTCCAATAGTGCAGCACACCCTCAATTACTGATCCTCCAATAGTGCAGCACACACTCAATTACTGATCCTCCAATAGTGCAGCACACCCTCAATTACTGATCCTCCAATAGTGCAGCACACCGTCAATTACTGATCCTCCAATAGTGCAGCACACCCTCAATTACTGACCCTCCAATAGTGCAGCACACCCTCAATTACTGATCCTCCAATAGTGCAGCACACCCTCAATTACTGAACCTCCAATAGTGCGGCACACCCTCAATTACTGACACTCCAATATTGCAGCACACCCTCAATTACTGACCCCCCAATAGTGCAGCACACACTCAATTACTGACACTCCAATAGTGCAGCACAACCTCAATCACTTACTCCCCAATAGTGAAGCACACCCTCAAATACTGACACTCCAATAGTGCAGCACACCCTCAATTACTGACCCTCCAATAGTGTAGCACCCCCTCAATTACTGACCCTTCAATAGTGCAGCATAACCTCAATTAAAGGCACCCCAATAGTGCAGCACACCCTCAATTATTGACCATCCAATAGTGCAGCACACCCTCGATTACTGACACTCCAATAGTGCAGCAAAACCTCAATTACTGACACTCCAATAGTGCAGCAAAACCTCAATTACTGACTCTCCAATAGTGCAGCACACCCTCAATTACAGACTTTCCAATAGTGCAGCACACCCTCAATTACTGACACTCCTATAGTGCAGCACACACTCAATTACTGACCCTCCAATAGTGCAGCACACCCTCAATTACTGACACTCCAATAGTGCAGCACACCCTCAATTACTGACACTCCAATAGTGCAGCACACCCTCGATTACTGACACTCCAATAGTGCAGCAAAACCTCAATTACTGACACTCCAATAGTGCAGCAAAACCTCAATTACTGACTCTCCAATAGTGCAGCAAACCCTCAATTGCTGACACTCCAATAGTGCAGCACACCCTCAATTATTGAAAGTGCAATAGTGCAGCACACCCTCAATTAATGACTCTCCAATAGTGCAGCACACCCTCAATTACTGACACTCCAATAGTGCAGCACACCCTCAATTATTGAAAGTGCAATAGTGCAGCACACCCTCAATTAATGACTCTCCAATAGTGCAGCACACCCTCAATTACTGACAATCCAATAGTGCAGCAAACCCTCAATTACTGACACTCCAATAGTGCAGTACACCCTCAATTACTGTCACTCCAATAGTGCAGTACACCCTCAATTACTGACACTCCAATAGTGCAGCAAACCCTCAATTACTGACACTCCAATAGTGCAGCACACCCTCAATTACTGACACTCCAATAGTCCAGCACACCCTCAATTACTGACTCTCCAATAGTGCAGCTCACCCTCAATTACGAACCCTCCAATAGTGCGGCACACCATCCATTACTGCCCCTCCAATAGTGCAGCACACCCTCAATTACTGATCCTCCAATAGTGCAGCACACCCTCAATTACTGAACCTCCAATAGTGCGGCACACCCTCAATTACTGACACTCCAATAGTGCAGCACACCCTCAATTACTGACACACCAATAATGCGGCACACCCTCCATTAGTGACTCTCCAATATTGCAGCACACCCTCAATTACAGACAATCCAAAAGTGCAGCACACACTCAGTTACAGATAATCCAATAGGGCAGCACACCCTCAAATACTGACACTCCATAGTGCAGGACAACTTCAATTATTGACACTCCAATTGTGCAGCTCACCCTCAATTACTGACCCTCCAATAGTGCAGCACACACTCAATTACTGACACTCCAATAGTGCAGCACACCCTCATTACTGACACACCAATAGTGCAGCACACCCTCAATTACTGACACTCCAATAGAGCAGCACACCCTCATTACTGACACACCAATAGTGCGGCACACCCTCAATTACTGACACTCCAATAGTGCAGCACACCCTCAATTACTGACCCTCCAATACTGAAGCACACCCTCAATTACTGACACAACAAAACTGCAGAACACACTCAATTACTGACTCTCCAATAGTGCAGCACACCCTCAATTACTGACACTCCAATCGTGCAGCACACACTCAATTACTGACACTCCAATCGTGCAGCACACACTCAATTACTGACACTCCAATAGTGCAGCACACCCTCAATTACTGACACTCCAATAGTGCAGCACACCCTCAATCACTTACTCCCCAATAGTGAAGCACACCCTCAATTACTGACCCTCCAATAGTGCAGCACACCCTCAATTACTGACACTCCAATCGTGCAGCACACACTCAATTACTGACACTCCAATCGTGCAGCACACACTCAATTACTGACACTCCAATAGTGCAGCACACCCTCAATTACTGACACTCCAATAGTGCAGCACACCCTCAATCACTTACTCCCCAATAGTGAAGCACACCCTCAATTACTGACCCTCCAATAGTGCAGCACACCCTCAATTACTGACACTCCAATCGTGCAGCACACTCTCAATTACTGACACTCAAATAGTGTAGCACACCCTCATTTGCTGACACTCCAATAGTGCAGCACACCCTCAATTATTGAAAGTGCAATAGTGCAGCACACCCTCAATTACTGATCCTCCAATAGTGCAGCACACCCTCAATTACTGATCCTCCAATAGTGCAGCACACACTCAATTACTGATCCTCCAATAGTGCAGCACACCCTCAATTACTGATCCTCCAATAGTTCAGCACACCCTCAATTACTGATCCTCCAATAGTGCAGCACACCCTCAATTACTGACCCTCCAATAGTGCAGCACACCCTCAATTTCTGATCCTCCAATAGTGCAGCACACCCTCAATTACTGACACTCCAATAGTGCAGCACACCCTCAATTACTGACACTCCAATAGTGCAGCACACCCTCAATTACTGAACCTCCAATAGTGCGGCACACCCTCAATTACTGACACTCCAATATTGCAGCACACCCTCAATTACCGACCCTCCAATAGTGCAGCACACACTCAATTACTGACACTCCAATAGTGCAGCACACCCTCAATTACTGACACTCCAGTAGTGCAGCACACCCTCAATTACTGACACTCCAATAGTGCAGCACACCCTCAATTACTGACCCTCCAATAGTGCAGCACACCCTCAATTACTGACCCTCCAATAGTGCAGCACACCCTCAATTACTGACACTCCAATAGTGCAGCTCACCCTCAATTACTGACAATCCAATAGTGCAGCACACCCTCAATTACTGACACTCCAATAGTGCAGCTCACCCTCAATTACTGACAATCCAATAGTGCAGCACACACTCAATTACTGACACTCCAATAGTGCAGCACACCCTCAATTACTGACACTCCAATATTGCAGCACATCCTCAATTACTGACACAACAAAACTGCAGAACACACTCAATTACTGACTCTCCAATGGTGCAGCACACCCTCAATCACTTACTCCCCAATAGTGAAGCACACCCTCAAATACTGACACTCCAATAGTGCAGCACACCCTCAATTACTGACCCTCCAATAGTGCAGCATAACCTCAATTAAAGGCACCACAATAGTGCAGCACACCCTCAATTATTGACCATCCAATAGTGCAGCACACCCTCGATTACTGACACTCCAATAGTGCAGCAAAGCCTCAATTACTGACACTCCAATAGTGCAGCACACCCTCAATTACTGACTCTCCAATAGTGCAGCACACCCTCAATTACTGACACTCCAATAGTGCAGCACACCCTCAATTACTGACACTCCAATAGTGCAGCACACACTCAATTACTGACACTCCAATAGTGCAGCACACACTCAATTACTGACACTCCAATAGTGCAGCAAACCCTCAATTGCTGACACTCCAATAGTGCAGCACACCCTCAATTATTGAAAGTGCAATAGTGCAGCACACCCTCAATTAATGACTCTCCAATAGTGCAGCACACCCTCAATTACTGACAATCCAATAGTGCAGCACACCCTCAATTACTGACACTCCAATAGTGCAGCACACCCTCAATTACTGACACTCCAATAGTGCAGCAAACCCTCAATTACTGACACTCCAATAGTGCAGCAAACCCTCAATTACTGACCCTCCAATAGTGCAGCACACCCTCAATTACTGACACTCCAATAGAGCAACTCACCCTCAATTACTGACCCTCCAATAGTGCAGCACACCCTCAATTACTGTCACTCCAATAGTCCAGCACACCCTTAATTACTGACTCTCCAATAGTGCAGCTCACCCTCAATTACGAACCCTCCAATAGTGCGGCACACCATCCATTACTGCCCCTCCAATAGTGCAGCACACCCTCAATTACTGATCCTCCAATAGTGCAGCACACCCTCAATTACTGAACCTCCAATAGTGCGGCACACCCTCAATTACTGACACTCCAATAGTGCAGCACACCCTCAATTACTGACACACCAATAATGCGGCACACCCTCCATTAGTGACTCTCCAATAGTGCAGCACACCCTCAATTACTGACACACCAATAATGCGGCACACCCTCCATTAGTGACTCTCCAATATTGCAGCACACCCTCAATTACAGACACTCCAAAAGTGCAGCACACCCTCAATTACTGACACTCCAATAGTGCAGCACACCCTCAAATACTGACACTCCATAGTGCAGGACAACCTCAATTATTGACACTCCAATTGTGCAGCTCACCCTCAATTACTGACCCTCCAATAGTGCAGCACACACTCAATTACTGACACTCCAATAGTGCAGCACACCCTCATTACTGACACACCAATAGTGCAGCACACCCTCAATTACTGACACTCCAATAGAGCAGCACACCCTCATTACTGACACACCAATAGTGCGGCACACCCTCAATTACTGACACTCCATAGTGCAGGACAACCTCAATTATTGACACTCCAATTGTGCAGCTCACCCTCAATTACTGACCCTCCAATACTGAAGCACACCCTCAATTACTGACACAACAAAACTGCAGAACACACTCAATTACTGACTCTCCAATGGTGCAGCACACCCTCAATTACTGACACTCCAATAGTGCAGCACAACCTCAATTACTGACACTCAAATAGTGCAGCAGACCCTCAATTACTGACACTCCAATAGTGCAGCACACCCTCAATTACTGACCCTCCAATAGTGCAGCAGACCCTCAATTACTGACACACCAATAGTGCAGCACACCCTCAATTACTGACACTCCAAAAGTGCAGCAAACCCTCAATTACTGTCATTCGAACAGAGCAGCACACCCTCAATTACTGACACTCCAATAGTGCAGCACACCCTCAATTACTGACCCTCCAATAGTGCAGCACACCCTCAAATACTGACACTCCAGTAGTGCAGCACACCCTCAATTACTGACACTCCAATAGTGCAGCACACCCTCAATTACAGACACTCTAATAGCGCAGCAAACCCTCAATTACTGACCCTGCAATAGTGCAGCACACCCTCAATTACTGACACTCCAATAATGCAGAATTCCCTCAATTACTATAACTCCAATAGTGCAGCACACCCTCAATTACTGACACTCCAATAGTGCAGCAAACCCTCAATTACTGACACTCCAATAGTGCAGCACACCCTCAATTACTGACACTCCAATAGTGCAGCACACCCTCAATTTCTGACACTCCAATAGTGCAGCACACCCTCAATTACTGACACTCCAATAATGCAGCACACCCTCAATTACTGACACTCCAATAGTGCAGCAAACCCTCAATTACTGACACTCCAATAATGCAGAATTCCCTCAATTACTGACACTCCAATAATGCAGAATTCCCTCAATTACTGACACTCCAATAGTGCAGCAAACCCTCAATTACTGACACTCCAATAGTGCAGCACACCCTCAATAACTGACCCTCCAATACTGCAGCACACCCTCAATTACTGACACTCCAATAGTGCAGCACACCCTCAATAACTGACCCTCCAATAGTGCAGCACACCCTCAATTACTGACACTCCAATAATGCAGAATTCCCTCAATTACTGACACTCCAATAGTGCAGCACACCCTCAATTACTGACACTCCAATAGTGCAGCACACACTCAATTACTGACCCTCCAATAGTGCAGCACACACTCAATTACTGACACTCCAATAGTGCAGCACACACTCAATTACTGACACTCCAATAGTGCAGCACACACTCAATTACTGACACTCCAATAGTGCAGCACACCCTCAATTACTGACACTCCAATAGTGCAGCACACCCTCAATTACTGACACTCCAATAGTGCAGCACACACTCAATTACTGACACTCCAATAGTGCAGAACACCCTCAAATACTGACACTCCAATAGTGCAGCAAACCCACCATTACTGACCCTCCAATAGTGCAGCAAACCCTCAATTACTGACACTCCAATAGTGCAGCACATCCTCAATTATTGACACTCCAATAGTGCAGCAAACCCTCAATTACAGACCCTCCAATAGTGCAGCACACCCTCAATTACTGACACTCCAATAGTGCAGCACACCCTCAATTACTGACCCTCCAATAGTGCAGCACACCCTCAATTACTGACACTCCAATAGTGCAGCACACCCTCAATTACTGACACTCCAATAGTGCAGCACACCCTCAATTACTGACACTACAATAGTGCAACACACCCTCAATTACTGACACTACAATAGTGCAGCACACCCTCAATTACTGACACTCCAATAGTGCAGCACACCCTCAATTACTGACCCTCCAATAGTGCAGCACACCCTCAATTACTGACACTCCAATAGTGCAGCACACCCTCAATTACTGACACTCCAATAGTGCAGCACACCCTCAATTACTGACTCTCCAATAGTGTAGCACACCCTCAATTACTGATCCTCCAATAGTGCAACACACCCTCAATTACTGACTCTCCAGTAGTGCAGCACACCCTCAATTACTGACCCTCCAATAGTGCAACACACCCTCAATTACTGACTCTCCAGTAGTGCAGCACACCCTCAATTACTGACCCTCCAATAGTGCAACACACCCACCATTACTGACCCTCCAATAGTGCAGCACACCCTCAATTACTGACCCTCCAATAGTGCAGCACACCCTCAATTACTGACCCTCCAATAGTGCAACACACCCTCAATTACTGACACTCCAATAGTGCAGCACACCCTCAATTACTGACACTCCAATAGTGCAGCACACCCTCAATTACTGACACTCCAATAGTGCAGCACACCCTCAATTACTGACACTCCAATAGTGCAGCACACCCTCAATTACTGACCCTCCAATAGTGCAACACACCCTCAATTACTGACACTCCAATAGTGCAGCACACCCTCAATTACTGACACTCCAATAGTGCAGCACACCCTCAATTACTGACACTCCAATAGTGCAGCACACCCTCAATTACTGACACTCCAATAGTGCAGCACACCCTCAATTACTGACACTCCAATAGTGCAGCACACCCTCAATTACTGACCCTCCTATAGTGCAGCACACCCTCAATTACTGACACTCCAATAGTGCAGCACACCCTCAATTACTGACACTCCAATAGTGCAGCACACCCTCAATTACTGACACTCCAACAGTGCAGCACACCCTCAATTACTGACACTCCAATAGTGCAGCACACCCTCAATTACTGACACTCCAATAGTGCAGCACACCCTCAATTACTGACACTCCAATAGTGCAGCACAACCTCAATTACTGACACTCCGATGGTTTCTTATTGGGATTGGTGTGGGCAGTGGTGTAGAGCCGTGGGAGTGAGGTGGTAGTGGTGTTCCCAGTGGTGTAGTGCTGTGGGAGTGGTGTGGCCAGTGGTGTAGCGCAGTGGGAGTGGTGTGGGCAGAGGTGTGGGCAGTGCTGTAGCGCTGAGGGAGTGGTGTGGGCAGTGGTGTAGTGCTGTGGGGGTGGTGTGGGCAGTGGTGTAGCGCTCTAGGTGTGGTGTGGGCATTGGTGTAGCGCTGTGTGTGTGGTGTGGGCAGTGGTGTAGTGCTGTGGGTGTGCTGTGTGTAGTGTTGTAGCGCTGTGGGAGTGGTGTGGGCAGTGGTGTAGCGCTGTGGGGGTGGTGTGGTCAGTGGTGTAGTGCTGTGAAAGTGGTGTCGGCAGTGGTGTAGCGCTGTGGGAGTGGTGTGGGCAGTGGTGTAGAGTTGTGGGAGTGGTGTGGGCAGTGGTGTAGTGCTGTGGGTATGGTGTGGGTAGTGGTGTAGCGCTGTGGGAGTGGTGTGGGTTGTGGTGTAGTGCTGTGGGAGTGGTGTGGGCAGTGGTGTAGCGCTGTGGGCAGTGGTGTAGCGCTGTGGGAGTGGTGTGGGTTGTGGTGTAGCGCTGTGGGAGTGGTGTGGGTTGTGGTGTAGCGCTGTGGGAGTGGTGTGGGCAGTGCTGTAGCGCTGTGGGCAGTGGTGTAGCGCTGTGGGAGTGGTGTGGGTTGTGGTGTAGCGCTGGGGGACTTCTGTGGGTTGTGGTGTATCGCTGTGAGAGTGGCCTGGGCAGTGGTGTAGTGCTGTGGGAGTGGTGTGGGTTGTGGTGTAACGCAGTTGGAGTGGTGTGGGCAGTGGTGTAGTGCTGTGGGAGTGGAGTGGGCAGTGGTGTAGCGCTGTGGGAGTGGTGTGGTCAGTGGTGAAGTGCTGTGGGAGTGGTGTGGGCAGTGGTGCAACGCTTTGGGAGTGGTGTTGGCAGTGGTGTATCGCTGTGGGAGTGGTGTTGGCAGTGCTGTAGTGCTATGGGAGTGGTGTGGGCAGTGGTGTAGCGCTGTGGGAGTGGTGTGGGCAGTGGTGTAGTGCTGTGGGAGTGGTGTGGGCAGTGGTGTAGCGCTGTGGGAGTGGTGTGGGCAGTGGTGTAGCGCTGTGGGAATGGTGTGGGCAGTGGTGTAGTGCTGTGGATATGGTGTAGGCAGTGGTGTAGTGCTGTGGGAGTGGTGTGCGTTGTGGTGTAGTGCTGTGGGAGTGGTGTGCGTTGTGGTGTAGTGCTGTGGGAGTGGTGTGGGTTGTGGTGTAGTGCTGTGGGAGTGTTGTGGGTTGTGGTGTAGTGCTGTGGGAGTGGTGTGGACAGTGGTGTAGCGCTGTGGGTGTGGTGTGGGCAGTAGTGTAGTGCTGTGGGAGTGGTGTGGGAAGTGGTGTAGCGCTGGGGGAGAGGTGTGGGCAGTGGTGTAGCGCTGTGGGCAGTGGTGTAGCGCTGTGGGAGTGGTGTGGGCAGTGGTGTAGCGCTGTGGGAGTGGCGTGGGCATTAGTGTAGCGCTGTGGGAGTGGTGTGGGCAGTGGTGTAGTGCTGTGGGAGTGTTGTGGGCAGTGGTTTAATGCTGTGGGAGTGGTTTGGACAGTGGTTTAATGCTGTGGGAGTGTTGTGGGCAGTGGTGTGAGCAGTGGTGTAGAGATGTGGGTGTGGTGTGGGCAGTGGTGTAGCGCTGTGGGAGAGTTGTGAGAAGTGGTGTAGTGCTGTGGGAGTGGTGTGGGATGTGGTGTAGCGCTGCGGGAGTGGTGTGGGCAGTGGTGTAGCGCTGTGGGAGTGGTGTGGGCAGTGGTTTCGCGCTGTGAGAGTGGTACGGGCAGTTGTGTAGCGCTGTGGGAGTGGTGTGGGCAGTGGTGTAGCGCTGTGGGAGTGGTGTGGGCAGTGGTGTAGCGCTGTGGGAGTGGTGTGGGCAGTGGTGTAGCGCTGTGGGAGAGTTGTGAGAAGTGGTGTAGAGATGTGGGAGAGTTGTGGGAAGTGGTGTAGAGCTGTGGGAGTGGTGTGGGATGTGGTGAAGTGCTGTGGGAGTGGTGTGGGCAGTGGTGTAACGCTGTGGGAGTGGTGTCGGGAGTGGTGTAGTGCTGTGCGAGTGGTGTGGGCAGTGGTGTAGTGCTGTGCGAGTGGTGTGGGCAGTGGTGTCGCGCTGTGAGAGTGTTAAGGGCAGTGGTGTAGTGCTGTGGGAGTGTTGTGGGCAGTGGTGTAGCGCTGTGGGAGTGGTAAGGGCAGTGGTGTAGCGCTGTGGGAGTGGTGTGGGCAGTGGTGTAGCGCTGTGGGAGTGTTGTGGGCAGTGGTGTAACGCTGTGGGAGTGGTGTGGGCAGTGGTGTAGCGCTGTGGGAGTGGTGTGGGCAGTGGTGTAGCGCTGTGGGAGTGGTGTGCGCAGTGGTGTAGCGCTGTGGGAGTGGTAAGGGCAGTTGTGTAGCGCTGTGGGAGTGGTGTGGGTTGTGGTGCAGTGCTGTGGGAGAGGCATGGGCATTGGTGTTGTGCTGTGGGTGTGGTGTGGCCAGTGGTGTAGCGCTTTGGGAGTGGTCTGGGCAGTGGTGAAACGCTGTGAGAGTGGTGCGGGCAGAGATGTAGCGCTCAAGGAGTCGTGTGGGCCGTGGTGTAGAGCTGTGGGAGTTGTGTGGGCAGTGATGTCGCGCTGTGGGAGTGTTGTGGGCAGTGGTGTGAGCAGTGGTGTAGAGATGTGTGAGTGGTGTGGGCAGTGGTTATGTGCTGTGGGAGTGGTGTGGGCAGTGGTGTAGCGCTGTGGGAGAGGTGTGGGCAGTGGTGTAGCGCTGTGGGAGTGGTGTGGGCAGTGGTGTAGCGCTGTGGGAGTGGTGTGGGCAGTGGTGTAACGCTGTGGGAGAGGTGTGGGCAGTGGTGTAGCGCTGTTGGTGTGGTGTGGGTTGTGGTGTAGCGCTGTGGGAGTGGTGTGGGCAGTGGTGTAGTGCTGTGGGAGTTGTGTGGGCAGTGGTGTATTGCTGTGGGAGTGCTGTGTGTAGTGGTGTAGCGCTGTGGGATTGGTGTGGGCAGTGGTGTTGCACTGCTGGAGTGGTGTGGGATGCGATGTTGCGCTGTGGGAGAGGTGTGGGCAGTGGTGTAGTGCTATGGGATTGGTGTGGGCAGTGGTGTTGCGCTGTGGGAGAGGTGTGGGCAGTGGTGTAGCGCTGAATGAGTGGCGTGGGCTGTGGTGTAGCGCTGTGGGAGTGGTGTGTTTTGTGGTGTAACGCTTTGGTAGTGGTGTGGTGCTGTGGGAGTGGTGTGGGCAGTGGTGTAGTGCTGTGGGAGTGGTGTGCGCAGTGGTGTAGTGCTGTGGGAGTGTTGTGGGCAGTGGTGTAGCGCTGTTGGAGTGGTGTGCGCAGTGGTGTAGCGCTGTGGGAGTGGTGTGGGTAGTGGTGTTCCGCTGTGGGAGTGGTGTGCGCAGTGGTGTAACGCTGTGGTAGTGGTGTGGGCATTGGTGTTCCGCTGTGGGAGTGGTGTGGGCAGTGGTGTAACGCTGTGGGAGTGGTGTGGGCATTGGTGTAACGCTGTGGGAGTGGTGTGGGCAGTGGTGTAGTGATGTGGGAGTGGTGTGGGCAGTGGTGTAGCGCTGCTGGAGTGGTGTGGGAAGTGGTGTAGCGCTGTGGGAGTGGTGTGGGTAGTGGTGTAGCGCTGTGGGAGTGGTGTGGACAGCGGTGTAGTGCTGTGGGAGTGGTGTGGGCAATGGTGCAGTGCTGCGGGTGTGGTGCGGGCAGTGGTCTAGCGCTGTGGGAGTGGTTTGGGCAGTGGTGTACTGTTCTGGGAGCGGTGTGGTGTAAACTATTTAAACAGTGCCCCCATCATAAACACTATTTAAACAGTGCCCTCATCATAAACACTATTTAAACAGAGCCCCCATCATAAACACTATTTAAACAGCGCCCCCATCATAAGCACTATCTAAACAGTGCCCCCATCATAAACACTTTTTAAACAGTGCCCCCATCATAAACACTATATAAACAGTGCCCCCATCATAAACACTATATAAACAGTGCCCCCATCATAAACACTATTTAAACAGCGCCCCCATCATAAGCACTATCTAAACAGTGCCCCCATCATAAACACTATTTAAACAGTGCCCCCATCATAAACACTTTTTAAACAGTGCCCCCATCATAAACACTATATAAACAGTGCCCCCATCATAAACACTATATAAACAGTGCCCCCATCATAAACACTATTTAAACAGTGCCCCCATCATAAACACTATATAAACAGTGGCCCCATCATAAACACTATATAAACAGTGTCCCATCATAAACAGTATATAAACACTGCCCCCATCATAAACACTATATAAACAGTGCCTCCATCATAAACACTATATAAACAGTGCCCCCATCATAAACCCTATATAACAGTGCCCCCATCATAAACGCGAGATAAACAGTGCCCCATCATAAACACTATTTAAACAGTGCCCCATCATAAACACTATATTAACAGTGTCCCATCATAAATAGTATATAAACACTGCCCTCATCATAAACACTATATAAACAGTGTCCCATCATAAACACTATATAAACAGTGCCCCCATCATAAACACTATATAACAGTGCCCCCATCATAAACACTATATAAACAGTGCCCCCATGTTAAACAATATATAAACAGTGTCCATCATAAACACTATATTATCAGTGCCCACATCATAAACACTATGTATACAGTGCCCCATCATAAACACTATTTAAACAGTGCCCCCATGTTAAACAATATATAAACAGTGTCCATCTTAAACACTATATTATCAGTGCCCACATCATAAACACTATGTAAACAGTGCCCCATCATAAACACTATTTAAACAGTGCCCCCATCATAAACACTATATAAACAGTGCCCCCATCATAAACACTATTCAAACAGTGCCCCCATCATAAACACTATTTAAACAGTGCCCCCATCATAAACACTATATAAACAGTGCCCACATCATAAACACTATTTAAACAGTGCCCCCATCATAAACACTATTTAAACAGTGCCCCCATCATAAACACTATTCAAACAGTGCCCCCATCATGAACACTATTTAAACAGTGCCCCCATCATAAACACTAATTAAACAGTGTCCCCATCATAAACACTATTTAAACAGTGCCCCCATCATAAACACTATATAAACAGTGCCCCCATCATAAACACTATGTAAACAGTTCCCCATCATAAACACTATGTAAACAGTGCCCCCATCATAAACACTATATAAACATTGCCCCCATCATAAACACTATATAAACAGTGCTCCCATCATAAACACTTTATAAACAGTGCCCCCATCATAAAAACTATATAAACAGTGCCCCCATCATAAATAATATACAATCATTGCCCCATCATAAACAATATATAACAGTGTCCCATCATAAACACTATATAAACAGTGCCCCCATCATAAACACTATATAAACAGTTTCCCCATCATAAACACTATATAAATAGTACCCCATCATAACATCTATTTAAACAGTTCCCCCATCATAAACACTATATTAACACTGCCCACATCATAGACACTATATAAACAGTGCCCCCATCATAAACACTATATAAACATTGCCCCCATCATAAACACTATTTAAACAGTCCGCTCATCATAAACACTATATAAACAGTGCCCCCATCATAATCACTATATAAACAGTGCCCCATCATAAACACTAAATAAACAGTGTCCATCATAAACACTATTAAAACAGAGCCTCCATCATAAACACTATTTAAACAATGCCCCATCAAAAACACTATATAAACAGTGCCCGCATCATAAAACCTATATAAACAGTGCCCCCATCATAAACAGTATTTAAACAGTGCCCCCAACATAAACACTATATAAACAGTGCCCCCATCATAAACACTATATAAACAGTGCCCCCATCATAATCACTATTTAAACAGTGCCCTCATCATAAACAGTATATAAACAGGGCCCCATCATACACAGTATTTAAACAGTGCCCCATCTTAAACACTATATAAACAGTGCCCCAATGCTAAACACTATTTAAACAGTGCCCCATCATAAACAATATGTAAACAGTACCCCCATCATAAACACTATTTAAACAGTGCCCCCATCATAAACACTATATAAACAGTGCCCCCATCATAAACACTATATAAACAGTGCCCCCATCATAAACACTATATAAAAAGTGGCCCTATCATAAACAATATATAAACAGTGCCGCCATCATAAATACTATATAAACAGTGCCCCCATCATAAACACTATATAAAAAGTGGCCCTATCATAAACAATATATAAACAGTGCCCCCATCATAAACACTATATAAACAGTGCCCCCATCATAAACACTATATAAACAGTGCCGCCATCATAAATACTATTTAAACAGTGCTCCCATCATAAACACTATTAAAACAGTGCCCCCATCAAAAACACTATATAAACAGTGCCGCCATCATAAATACTATTTAAACAGTGCTCCCATCATAAACACTATTTAAACAGTGCCACCATCATAAACACTATATAAACAGTGCCCCCATCATAAACTCTATATAAACAGTGCCCCCATCACAAACACTATATAAACAGTGCCCCCATCATAAACACTATTTAAACAGTGCCCCAATCATAAACACTATATAAACAGTGCCCCCATCATAAACACTATATAAACAGTGCCCCCATCATTAACACTATATAAACAGTGCCCCCATCATAAACACTATTTAAACAGTGCTCCCATCTTAAACACTATATAAACAGTGTCCCCTTCGTAAACACTTTATAAACAGTGCCCCCATCGTAAATAATATATAAACATTGCCCCATGATAACCACTATATAGACAGCGCACCATCATAAACACTATATAAACAGTGCCCCCATCATAAACACTATTTAAACAGTGTCCCCATCATAAACACTATATAAATAGTGCCCCATCATCACCTCTATTTAAACAGTGCCCCCATCATAAACACTATATAAACAGTGCCCACATCATAAACACTATATAAACAGTGCCCAAATCATAAACACTCTTTAAACAGTGTCCCCATCATAAACACTATTTAAACAGTGCCCCCATCATAAGCACTATTTAAACAGTGTGCCCATCATAAACACTATATAAAAAGTGCCCCCATCATAATCACTATATAAACAGTGCCCCATCATAAACACTATATAAGTGCCCCCATCATAAACACTATATTAGCAGTGCCCGATCATAAACACTATATAAAATGTGCCCCCATCATAAACACTATATAAACAGTGTCCATCATAAACACTATATAAACAGTGTCCATCATAAACACTATTAAAACAGTGCACCCATCATAAACACTATGTAAAAGTGCCCCCATCATAAACACTATTTAAACAGTGCCACCATCATAAACACTATATAAACAGTGCCCACATCATAAACACTATATAAACAGCACCCCCATAATAAACACTATATAAACATTGCCCCCATCATAAACACTATTTAAACCGAGCCCCCATCACAAACACTATTTAAACAGTGCCCCCATCATAAACATAATATAAACAGAGCCCCCATCATAAACACTATTTAAACAGTGCCCCATCATAAACACTATATAAACAGTGCCCCCATCATAAAGATTATATAAACAGTGCCCCCATCACAAACACTATATAAACAGTGCCCCCATCATAATCACTATATAAACAGTGCCCCCATCATAAACACTAATTAAACAGTGCCCCTATCATAAACACTATATAAACAGTGCCCCCATCATAATCACTATTTAAACAGTGCCCCCATCATAAACACTATATAAACAGGGCCCCATCATACACACTATTTAAACAGGGCTCCCATCTTAAACACTATATAAACAGTGCCCCAATGCTAAACACTATATAAACAGTGCCCCATCATAAACAATATGCAAACAGTGCCCCCATCATAAACAATATATAAACAGTGCCCCCATCATAAAAACTATAAAAACAGTGGCCCTATCATAAACAATATATAAACAGTGCCGGCATCATAAATACTATATAAACAGTGCTCCCATCATAAACAATATTTAAACTGTGCCCCCATCATAAACACTATATGAACAGTGCCCCCATCATAAACTCTATATAAACAGTGCCCCCATCACAAACACTATATAAACAGTGCCCCCATCATAAACACTATTTAAACAGTGCTCCCATCATAAACTCTATATAAACAGTGCCCCCATCACAAACACTATATAAACAGTGTCCCCTTCATAAACACTTTATAAACACTGCCCCCATCGTAAATACTATATAAACATTGCCCCATGATAGCCACTATATAGACAGTGCCCCATCATAAACAATATATAAACAGTGCCCCCATCATAAACACTATTTAAACAGTGTCCCCATCATAAACACTATATAAATAGTGCCCCCATAATAACCTCTATTTAAACAGTGGCCCCATCATAAACACTATATACAAAGTGCCCACCTCATAAACACTATATAAACAGTGCCCACATCATAAACACTATTTAAACAGTGTCCCCATCATAAACACTATTTAAACAGTGCCCCCATCATAAACACTATATAAACAGTGCCCCCATCATAATCACTATATAAACAGTGCCCCATCATAAACACTATATAAGTGCCCCCATCATAAACACTATATTAGCAGTGCCCCATCACAAACACTATATAAAAAGTGCCCCCATCATAAACACTATATAAACAGTGTCCTTCATAAACATTATATAAACAGTGCTCCCATCATAAATACTATTAAAACAGTGCTCCCATCTTAAACACTATATAAACAGTGCCCCAATGCTAAACACTATATAAACAGTGTCCCCATCATAAACACTATAAAAACAGTGGCCCTATCATAAACAATATATAAACAGTGCCGCCATCATAAATACTATTTAAACAGTGCTCCCATCATAAACACTATTTAAACAGTGCCCCCATCATAAACACTATATAAACAGTGCCCCCATCAGAAACTCTATATAAAAAGTGCCCCCATCACATACACTATATAAACAGTGCCCCCATCATAAACACTATTTAAACAGTGCTCCCATCATAAACACTATATAAACAGTGCCCCCATCATAAACACTATATAAACAGTGCCCCCATCATTAACACTATATAAACAGTGCCCCCATCATAATCACTATTTAAACAGTGCCCCCATCATAAACACTATTTAAACAGTGCTCCCATCTTAAACACTATATAAACAGTGTCCCCTTCGTAAACACTTTATAAACAGTGCCCCCATCGTAAATACTATATAAACATTGCCCCATGATAACCACTATATAAACAGCGCACCATCATAAATACTATATAAACAGTGCCCCCATCATAAACACTATATAAACAGTGCCCCCATCATTAACACTATAAAAACAGTGCCCCCATCATAATCACTATTTAAACAGTGCCCCCATCATAAACACTATTTAAACAGTGCTCCCATCTTAAACAATATATAAACAGTGTCCCCTTCGTAAACACTTTATAAACTGTGCCCCCATCGTAAATAATATATAAACATTGCCCCATGATAACCACTATATAAACAGCGCACCATCATAAACACTATATAAACAGTGCCCCCATCATAAACACTATTTAAACAGTGTCCCCATCATAAACACTATATAAATAGTGCCCCATCATCAACTCTATTTAAACAGTGCCCCCATCATAAACACTATATAAACAGTGCCCACATCATAAACACTATATAAACAGTGCCCACATCATAAACACTATTTAAACAGTGTCCCCATCATAAACAGTATTTAAACAGTGCCCCCATCATAAACACTATTTAAACAGTGTGCCCATCATAAACACTATTTAAACAGTGCCCCATCGTAAACACTATATAAACAGTGTCCCATCATAAATAGTATATAAACACTGCCCTCATCATATACACTATATAAACAGTGCCCCCATTATAAACACTATATAAACAGTGACCCCATCATAAACACTAATTAAACAAAGCTCCCATCATAAACACTATTTAAACAGTGCCCCCATCATAAACACTATTTAAACAGTGTGCCCATCATAAACACTATATAAACAGTGCCCCCATCATAATCACTATATAAACAGTGCCCCATCATAAACACTATATAAGTGCCCCCATCATAAAAACTATATTAGCAGTGCCCCATCATAAACACTATATAAAAAGTGCCCCCATCATAAACACTATATAAACAGTGTCCATCATAAACACTATATAAACAGTGTCCATCATAAACACTATTAAAACAGTGCACCCATCATAAACACTATGTAAAAGTGCCCCCATCATAAACACTATTTAAACGGTGCCCCCATCATAAACACTATATAAACAGTGCCCACATCATAAACACTATATAAACAGCGCCCCCATAATAAACACTATATAAACATTGCCCCCATCATAAACACTATTTAAACCGAGCCCCCATCACAGACACTATATAAACAGTGCCCCCATCATAAACACTATTTAAACAGTGCCCCATCATAAACACTATATAAACAGTGCCCCCATCATAAAGACTATATAAACAGTGCCCCCATCATAAACACTATATAAACAGTGCCCCCATCATAATCACTATATAAACAGTGCCCCCATCATAAACACTAATTAAACAGTGCCCCATCATAAACACTATTTAAACAGTGCCCCCATCATAAACACTATATAAACAGTGCCCCCATCATAAACACTACATAAACAGTGCCCCTATCATAAACACTATATAAACAGTGCCCCCAACATAATCACTATTTAAACAGTGCCCCCTTCATAAACACTATATAAACAGGGCCCGATCATACACACTATTTAAACAGTGCCCCCATAATAAACACTATTTAAACAGTGCCACATCATAAACACTATTTAAACAGGGCTCCCATCTTAAACACTATATAAACAGTGCCCCCATCATAAAAACTATAAAAACAGTGGCCCTATCATAAACAATATATAAACAGTGCCGGCATCATAAATACTATTTAAACAGTGCTCCCATTATAAACACTATTTAAACTGTGCCCCCATCATAAACACTATATAAACAGTGCCCCCATCATAAACTCTATATAAACAGTGCCCCCATCACAAACACTATATAAACAGTGCCTCCATCATAAACACTATTTAAACAGTGCTCCCAACATAAACACTATTTAAACAGTGCCCCTTCATAAACTCTATTTAAACAGTGCCCCCATTATAAACACTATATAAACAGTGCCCATATCATAAACACTATATAAACAGTGCCCCCATCATAAACACTATTTAAACAGTGGCCCCATCTTAAACACTATATAAACAGTGCCCCCATCATAATCACTTTATAAACAGTGCCCCATCATAAACACTATATAACAGTGCCCCCATCATAAACACTATATAAACAGTGCTCAATCATAAAAACTATATAAAAAGTGCCCCCAACATAAACAATATTTAAACAGAGCCCCCATCATAAACACTATATAAGCAGTGTCCATCATAAACACTATATAAACAGTGTCCATCATAAACACTATTAAAAAAATGCCCACATCATAAACACTATAAAAACAGTACCCCCATCATAAACATAAGATAAACAGAGCCACAATCATAAACATTATTTAAACAGTGCCCCATCTTAAACACTATATAAACAGTGCCCCCTTCATTAACACTATATAAACAGTGCCCCCATCACAATCACTATTTAAACAGTGCCCCCATCATAAAAATAATATAAACAGAGCCCCCATCATAAACACTATTTAAACAGTGCCCCATCATAAACACTATATAAACAGTGCCCCCATCATAAAGACTATATAAACAGTGCCACCATCATAAACACTATATAAATAGTGCCCCCATCATAATCACTATATAAACAGTGCCCCCATCATAAACACTAATTAAACAGTGCCCCCATCATAAACACTACATAAACAGTGCCCCTATCATAAACGCTATATAAACAGTGCCCCCATCATAATCACTATTTAAACAGTGCCCCCATCATAAACACTATATAAACAGGGCCCCATCATACACACTATTTAAACAGTGCCCCAATCATAAACACTATTTAAACAGTGCCCCATCATAAACACTATATAAACAGTGCGCCCATCATAAACACTATTTAAACAGGGCTCCCATCTTAAACACTATATAAACAGTGCCCCAATGCTAAACACTATATAAACAGTGCCCCCATCACAAACACTATATAAACAGTGCCCCCATCATAAACTCTATATAAACAGTGCCCCCATCACAAACACTATATAAACAGTGCCCCCATCATAAACACTATATAAACACTGCCCCCATCATTAACACTATATAAACAGTGCCCCCATCATAAACACTATTTAAACAGTGTCCCCATCATAAACACTATTTAAACAGTGCCCCCATCATAAACACTATTTAAACAGTGTGCCCATCATAAACACTGTATAAACAGTGCCCCCATCATAATCACTATATAAACAGTGCCCCATCATAAACACTATATAAGTGCCCCCATCTTAAACACTATATTAGCAGTGCCCCATCATAAACACTATATAAAAAGTGCCCCCATCATAAACACTATATAAACAGTGTCCATCATAAACACTATATAAACAGTGTCCATCATAAACACTATTAAAACACTGCCCCCATCATAAACACTATTTAAACAGTGCTCCCATCTTAAACACTATATAAACAGTGCCCCAATGTTAAACACTATATAAACAGTGCCCCATCATAAACAATATGTAAACAGTGCCCCCATCATAAACACTATATAAACAGTGCCCCCATCATAAACAGTATAAAAACAGTGGCCCCATCATAAACAATATATAAACAGTGCCGCCATCATAAATACTATTTAAACAGTGCTCCCATCATAAACACTATTTAAACAATGCCCCACATCATAAACAATATTTGAACAGAGACCCCATCATAACACTATGTAAGCAGTGTCCATCATAAACACTATATAAACAGTGCCCCCTTCATAAACACTATATAAGCAGTGCCCCCATCATAAACACTATTTAAACAGTGCCCCCATCGTAAACACTATATAAACAGTGCCCACATCATAAACACTATATAAACCACGCCCCCATAATAAACACGATATAAACAGTGCCCCCATCATAAACACTATTTAAAGAGAGCCCCCATCATAAACACTATTTAAACAGTGCCCCCATCATAAACACTATTTAAACAGTGCCCCATCATAAACACTATTTAAACAGTGCCCCCTTCATAAACACTAATTAAACAGAGCCCCCATCATAAACACTATTTAAACCGTGCCCCCGTCATAATCGCTATATAAACTGTGCCCACATCATAAACACTATATAAACAGTGACCCATTATAAACACAATATAAACAGTGCCCCGATCATAAACACTATATAAACAGTGCCCCCATCATAAACACTATATCAACAGTGCCCCATCATAAACACTTTTAAAACAGTGCCCCCATCATAAACACTATATAAACACTCCCCCCATCATAAACCCTATTGAAACAGAGCCCCCATCATAAACAATATTTAAACAGTGCCCCCATCATAAACACTATTTAAACAGTGCCCCCATCATAAACACTATTTAAACAATGCCCCCATCATAAACACTATTTAAACAGTGCCCCTATCATAAACACTATATAAACAGAGCCCCCATCATAAACACTATATAAACAGTACCCCCATCATAAACACTATATAAAGTGTCCCATCATAAACCCTATTTAAACAGTGCCCCATAATTAACACTATATAAACAGTGACCCCATCATAAACACTATTCAAACAGTGCCCCCATCATAAACACTATATAAACAGTGCCCCATCATAAACACTATTTAAAAAGTGCCCCCATCATAAACACTATTTAAACAGAGACCCCATCATAAACACTATATAAACAGAGTCCATCATAAACACTATATAAACAGTGCCCCCATCATAAACACTATTTAAACAGTGCCCCCATCGTAAACACTATATAAACAGTGCCCACATCATAAACACTATATAAACCACGCCCCCATAATAAACACTATATAAACAGTGCCCCCATCATAAACACTATTTAAAGAGAGCCCCCATCATAAACACTATTTAAACAGTGCCCCCATCATAAACACTATTTAAACAGTGCCCCATCATAAACACTATTTAAACAGTGCCCCCTTCATAAACACTAATTAAACAGAGCCCCCATCATAAACACTATTTAAACAGTGCCCCCGTCATAATCGCTATATAAACTGTGCCCACATCATAAACACTATATAAACAGTGACCCATTATAAACACTATATAAACAGTGCCCCGATCATAAACACTATATAAACAGTGCCCCCATCATAAACACTATATAAACAGTGCCCCCATCATAAACACTATATAAACATTGCCTCATCATAAATGCTATATAAATACTGCCCCCATCATAAACACTATATAAACAGTGCCCCCATCTAAGCACTATATAAACAGTGCCCCATCATAAACATTTTTAAAACAGTGCCCCCATCATAAACACTATATAAACACTGCCCCCATCATAAACCCTAATGAAACAGAGCCCCCATCATAAACAATATTTAAACAGTGCCCCCATCATAAACACTATTTAAACAGTGCCCCCATCATAAACACTATTTAAACAGTGCCCCCATCATAAACACTATATAAACAGAGCCGCCATCATAAACACTATATAAACAATACCCCCATCATAAACACTATATAAAGTGTCCCATCATAAACCCTATTTAAACAGTGCCCCATCATTAACACTATATAAACAGTGACCCCATCATAAACACTATTCAAACAGTGCCCCATCATAAACACTATTTAAACAGTGTCCCCATCATAAATACTATATAAACAGTGCCCCCATCATAAACCCTATTTAAACAGTGCCCCATCATAAACACTATTTAAACATTGCCCCAACAATAACACTATTTAAACAGTAGCCTCATCAAATACACTATATAAACAGTGCCACCATCATAAACACTATTTAAACAGTACCCCTATCTTAAACACTATATAAACAGTGCCCCCATTATAAACACTATTTAAACAGTGCCCCATCATAAACCCTATTTAAACAGTGCCCCATCATAAACACTATTTAACCAGTGCCCCATCATAAACACTATTTAAACAATGCCCCATCATAAAACTATTTAAACAGTGCCCCATCATAAACACTATATTAAGAGTGCCCCCAGCATAAACCCTATTTAAACAGTGCCCTATCATAAATACTGTTTAAACAGTGCCCCATCATAAACACTATATAAACAGTGCCCCCATCATAAACACTATTTAAACAGTGCTCCCATCTTAAACACTATATAAACAGTGCCCCAATGCTATACTCTATATAAACAGTGCCCCATCATAAACAATATGTAAACAGTGCCCCCATCATAAACACTATTTAAACAGTGCCCCATCATAAACACTATTTAAACAGTGCACCATCATAAACACTATTTAATCAGTGCCCCATCATAAACACTATATAAACAGTGCCCCCATCATAATCACTATTTAAACAGTGCCCCCATCATAAACACTATATAAACAGGGCCCCATCATACACACTATTTAAACAGTGCCCCCATCATAAACACTATATAAACAGTGCCCCCATCATAAACACTATTTAAACAGCGCCCCTTCATAAACACTATATAAACAGTGCCCCCATCATAAACACTATTTAAACAGTGCTCCCATCTTAAACACTATATAAACAGTGCCCCAATGCTATACTCTATATAAACAGTGCCCCATCATAAACAATATGTAAACAGTGCCCCCATCATAAACACTATAAAAACAGTGGCCCTATCATAAACAATATATAAACAGTGCCGCCATTATAAGCACTATTTAAACAGTGCTCCCATCATAAACACTATTTAAACAATGCCCCACATCATAAACACTATTTAAACAGAGACCCCATGATAAACACTATATAAACAGTGTCCATCATAAACACTATATAATCAGTGTCCATCATAAACACTATTAAAACAGTGTCCCCTTCATAAACACTATATAAACAGTGCCCCCATCATAAACACTATTTAAACAGTGCCCCCATCGTAAACACTATATAAACAGTGCCCACATCATAAACACTATATAAACCATGCCCCCATAATAAACACTATATAAACAGTGCCCCCATCATAAACACTATTTAAAGAGAGTCCCCATCATAAACACTATTTAAAAAGTGCCCCCATCATAAACACTATTTAAACAGTGCCCCCTTGCTAAACACTAATTAAACAGAGCCCCCATCATAATCACTATTTAAACCATGCCCCCATCATAATCGCTATATAAACTGTGCCCACATCATAAACACTATATAAACAGTGACCCATTATAAACACTATATAAACAGCGCCCCGATCATAAACACTATATAAACAGTCCCCACATCATAAACACTATTTAAACAGTGCCCCCATCATAAATACTAATTAAACAGTGCCCCCACCATGAACACTATTTAAACAGTGCTCCCATCATAAACACTATTGAAACAGTGCCCCCTTCATAAACACTATATAAACAGTGCTTTCATCATAAACACTATATAAACAGTAACCCATCATAAACACTATATAAACAGTGCCCCATCATAAACACTATATAAACAGTAACCCATCATAAACACTATTTAAACAGTGCCCCATCATAAACACTATTTAAACAGTGCCCCCATCATAAACACTATTTAAACAGTGCCCCCATCATAAACATTATTTAAACAGTGCCCCTATCATAAACACTATTTAAACAGTGCCACCATCATAAACACTATAAAAAGAGTGCCCCCATCATAAACACTATATAAACAGCGCCCCCATCATAAACACTATTTAAACAGTGCCCCATCATAAACACTATTTAAACAGTGCCCCCATCATAAACACTATTTAAACAGTGCCCCCATCATAAATACTATATAAACAGTGCCCCCACCATAAACACTATTTAAACAGTGCCCCCATCATAAACACTATTTAAACAGTGCCCCCATCATAAACACTATATAAACAGTGCCCCCATCATAAACATTATTTAAACAGTGATGTGCACTGTCCCAGGACTGACTTTAAATTCTGGCCCCATCACTATTTAAACAGTTCCCCATCATAAACACTATATAACCAGTGCCCAATCAAAAGCAGAATATAAACAGTGCCCCATCATTAACACTATATAAACTAATTTAATAGCGTTTATGATGGAGCACTGATTTAATAGTGATTATGATGGCACACTGTTTAAATAGTTTTTATGATGCGGCGACTGTTTATATAGTGTTTATGATGGGGGCAGTGTTTAAATAGTTTTTATGATGGGGGCACTTTTTAAATAGTGTTTATGATGGGGGCACTGTTTAAATAGTGTTTATGATGTGGGCACTGTTTAAATAGTGTTTATGATGGGGGCACTGTTTAAATAGTTTTTATGATGGGGGCACTGTTTAAATAGAGTTTATGATGGGGGCACTGTTTATGCAGTTTAAAAAAAAACATTCATAACACCAACAAAATCAACAACAACCTCAATATTGAAAATCTTCATCAAATTCTACGACCTCAACTTTGAAAAACACCAACAAATTCAACAACAATCTCAACTTTTAAAAATACAAACAAGTTCAACAAAAAACATTGATAACACCAACAACCTCAAAAAGTTAAAACACCAACAAATTCAACAACATTTTCAACATTGAAAAACATCAGTAACATCAACAATGAAAAACACCAACAAATTCAACAACAACCTCAACTTTAAAAAATACAAAAATGTTCAAAAAATAACATTGATAACACCAACAAATTCAACGACAACCTCAACATTGAAAAACACCAACAAATTCAACAACAACCTCAATATTGAAAATCACCAACAATTCCAACAACAAACTCAACATTGAAAAACGCCATCAGTTTCAACAACAAGCTCAATATTGAAAATCCCAAAAAATTCAACACCAACCTCAGCTTTTAAAAGTACAAAAAAGTTCAACAAAATAAACGTTGATAATACCAACAAATTAAACAACAACCTCCATATTGAAAATCACCAACAATTCCAACAACAAATTCAACATTGAAAAACGCCAACAAGTTCAACAACAACCTCAACAGTGAAAGACACCAGCAAATTCAAAAACAACCTCAACGTTGAAAAACACCAACAAATTCAAGAACAACCTCAACAATGAAAAACACCAACAAATTCAACAACAACCTCAACAATGAAAAACACCAACAAATTCAACAACAACCTCAACATTGAAAAATACAAAACAGTTCAATAAATAACATTGATGACACCAACAAATTCAACATCAACCTCAATATTGAGAATCACTAACAAATTCAACAACCTCAAGACTGAATATCACCAACAAATTCAGCAACAACCTCAACTTTGAAAAACACAAAAAAGTTCAAAAAAACCAGTCATAACACGAACAAATTGAACAACAACCTGAATATTGAAAATCGCCAACAAATTCAACGACCTCAACATTGAAAAACACCAACAGTTTGAACAACAACTTCAACATTGAAAAACGCAAAAAATTTCAACAACAACCTCAACATTGGAAAACACCAACAAATTCAACAACAACCACAACATTGAAAAACACCAACAAATTCAACAATCTCAACACTGAGTATCACCAACACATTCAGCAACAACCCCAACTTTGAAAAACACAAAAACATTCAAAAAAATCATTCAGAACACCAACAAATTCAACAACAACCTCAACGTTCAAAAATACAAAAAAGTTCAAAAAATAACATTGATAACACCAACAAATTCAGCAACAACCTCAACATTGATAAACTCCCACAAATTCAATGACAACCTCAATATTGAAAAACAGCAACAAATTCAACAACTTCAACTTTGAAAAATACAAAAAGTTTCAAAAAAATAACATTGATAACACCAACATATTCAACAACAACCTCAATATTGACAATCATCAACAATACCAACAACAAAATCAACATTGAAAAACTCCAACAATTTCAACAACAACCTCAATATTGAAAATCCCAACAAATTCAACAACAACCTCAACTTTTTAAAGTACACAAAAGTCAACAAAATAAACGTTGATAACACCAACAAATTTAACAACAACCTCAAAATTGAAAATCACTGACAAATTCAACAACCTCAACACTGAACATCACCAAGAAATTCAGCAACAACCTCAACATTGAAAAACACCAACAAATTCAACAACAACATCAACTTTGAAAATACAAAAAGTTTCAAAAAAATAACATTGATAACACCAACATATTAAACAACAACCTCAATATTGACAATCATCAACAATACCAACAACAAACTCAATATTGAAAAACTCCAACAAATTCAACAACAACCTCAACTTTTAAAACTACAAAAAAGTTCAACAAAATAAACGTTGATAACACCAACAAATTTAACAACAATCTAAATATTGAAAATCACCAACAAATTCAATGACCTCAACTTTGAAAAACACCAACAAATTCAATGACATCCTCAACTTTAAAAAATACAAACAAGTTCAACAAAAAACATTGATAAAACCAAAAAATTCAACAATGAACTCAATGTTGAAAATCTCCAACGAATTCAACAACAACCTCAATATTAAAAATCACCAAAATATTCAACAACCTCAACACTGAATATCACCAACAAATTCAACAACAACCTGAATATTGAAAAACGCCAACAAATTCAACAACAACCGCAATATTGAAAATCACCTACAAATTCAACAACCTCAACATTGAAAATCACCAAGAAATTCAGCAACAACCTCAAGATTGAAAAACACAAAAAAGTTCAAAAAAACCATTCATAACACCAACAATTTCAGCAACAAGCGCAATATTGAAAATCACCAACAAATTCAGCAACCTCAACATTGAAAAACACCAACAAATTCAGCAACAACCTCAGCTTTCAAAAATACAAAAAAGTTCAAAAAATAACATTGATAACACCAACAAATTCAACAACAACCACAACATTGAAAAACAGCAACAGATTCAACAGGCTCAACACTGAGTATCACCAACAAATTTAGCAACAACATCGACTTTGAAAAAGACAAAATAGTTAAAGAAAAAAACATTCAGAACACCAACAAATTCAAACAACACCCTCAATATTGAAAATCACCAACTAATTCAACGACCACAACTTTGAAAAACACAATTAAATTCAACATCAACCTCAACATTGAAAAACAACAACAAATTAAACAGCAACCTCAACTTTCAAAAATACAAAAAAGTTCAAAAAATAACATTGATAACACCAACAAATTCAACAGCAACCTTAACATTGAAAAACACCAACAAATTGAATAACTACTTCAACTTTATAAAATACAAAAAGTTTCAAAAAAATAACATTGATAACACCAACAATTTCAACAACAACCTCAATATTTCAGCAACAACCTCAACATTTAAAAGTACAAAAAAGTTCAACAAAATAAACGTTGATAACACCAACAAATATTAACAACAACCTCAATATTGAAAATCACCAACGAATTCAACAAGCTCAACACTGAATATCACCAACAAATTCAGCAACAACCTGAACTTTGAAAAGCACAAAGAATTTCAAAAAATATATTCATTACACCAACAAATTCAACAACAACCTGAATATTGAAAATCACCAACAAATTCAACAACAACCTGAATATTGAAAAACAGCAACAAATTCAGCAACAAACTCAAGATTGAAAAGCACAAAAAAGTTCAAAAAACCATTCATAATACCAACAAATTCAACAAAAACCTGAATATTGAAAATCACCAACAAATTCAATGACCTCAACATTGAAAAACACCAACAAAATCAAGGACAACCTCATCATTGAAAAACATCAATAAATTCAACAACAACCTCAACTTTCAAAAATACAAAAAAGATCAAAAAATAACATTGATAACGTCAACAAATTGACCAATAACCTGAACATTGAAAAACACCATAAAATTCAACTACAACCTCAACTTTGAAAAACGCCAACAATTTCAACAACAAGCTCAACTTTCAAAAATACAAAAAAGTTCAAAAAATAACATTGATAACACCAACAAATTCAACAACAACCACAACATTGTAAAGCACCAACAAATTCAACAACCTCAACACTGAGTATCACCAACAAATTCAGCAACAACCTCAACGTGGAAAAACACAAAAAAGTTCAAAAAAAATTTTTTAACACCAACAAATTCAACAACAACCTGAATATTTAAAAATGCCAACAAACTCAACAACAACCACAATATTGAATATCACCACCAAATTCAGCAACAAACTCAATATTGAAAAACACAAAAAGGTTCATAAAAACCATTCATAACACCAAAAAATTCAACAACAACCTGAATATTGAAAATCACCAACAAATTCAACGACCTCAACATTGAGAAACACCAACAATTTCAACAACAACCTCATCATTGAAAAACACCAACAAATTCAACAAAAACCTCAGCTTTCAAAAATACAAAAAAGTTAAAAAAATAACTTTGATAACGTCAACAAATTCAACAATAACCTGAACATAGAAAAACACCAACAATAACAACAACAACATCAACATTGAAAAACGCCAACAATTTCAACAAGAACCTCAATATTGAAAATCACCAACAAATTCAACGACTACAACTTGGAAAAACACAAGTAAATTCAACATCAACCTCAACATTGAAAAAGAACAACAAATTAAACAACAACCTCAACTTTCGAAAATACAAAAAAGTTCAAAAAATAACATTGATAACAGCAACAAATTCAACAACAACCTCAACATTGATAAACACCAACAAATTCAACAACAACCTCAACATTGATAAACACCAACAAATTCAACGACAACCTCAACATTGAAAAACACCTACAAATTCAACTACACCCTCAACATTGAAAAACACCAACAAATTCAACAACAACCTCAATATTGAAAATCCCAACAAATTCAACAACAACCTCAACTTTCAAAAATACAAAAAAGTTCAAAAAGTAACATTGTTATCACCAACAAATTCAACAACAACCTCAATATTCATAATCACCAAAAAATTCAACAACCTCAACTTTGAAAAACACCAACAAATTCAACAACTTCAATATTGAAAAACACCAACAAATTCAACAACAACCTCAACAATGAAAAACACCAAAAAATTCAACAACAACCTCAACAATGAAAAACACCAAAAAATTCAACAACAACCTCAACACTGAATATCACCAACAAATTCAGCAACAACCTCAACTTCGAAAAAAACAAAAAAGTTAAAAAAAAACCATTCATAACATCAACAAATTCAACAAGAACCTCAATATTGAAAATCACAAACAATTTCAACAACAACCACAATATTGAAAATCACCAACAAATTCAACGACCTCAACTTTGAAAAACACAAACAAATTCAACAGCAACCTCAACTTTGAAAAACACCAACAAATTCAACAACCTCAACACTGAATATCACCAACAAATTCGGCAACAACCTCAACTTTGAAAAACGCAAAAAAGTTCAGAAAAAAACATTCATAACATCCAGAAATTCACCAACAACGTCAATATTGAAAAGCACCTACAAATTCAACGACCTCAACTCTTAAAAATACAACCAAGTTCAACAAAAAAACATTGATTACACCGACAAATTCAACAACCACCTCAACATTGAAAAACACCAACAAATTCAACAACAAGCTCAACGTTGAAAAGCACCAACAAATTCAACAACAATCTCAACATGGAAAAACGCCAACAATTTCAACAACAAGCTCAATATTGAAAATCCCAACAAATTCAACAATAACCTCAACTTTAAGAAGTACAAAAAAGTTCAACAAAATAAACGTTGATAACACGAACAAATTCATCAACATCCTCAATATTGAAAATCAACAGCAAATTCAACAACCTCAACATTGAAAAACACAAAACAGTTCAAAAGAAAACATTGATAACAACAACAAGTTCAACAACATCCTTAACTTTAAAAATGCAAACAAGTTCAACAATGAATTACACCAAAAAATTCAACAACAACCTCAACTTTTTAAAATACTAACAAGTTCAACAAAAAACATTGAAAAACACCAACAAATTCAACAACAAGCTCAATATTCAAAATCACCAACAAATTCAACAACCTCAACACTGAATATCACCAACAAATTCAGAAACAACCTTAACTTTGAAATACACAAAAAAGTTTAAAAAAAAAACATTCATAACAACAACAAATTCAACAACAACCACAATATTGAAAATCACCAACAAATTCAAAGGCCTCAACTATGATAATACCAACAAATTAAACAACAACCTCAACTTTGAAAAATACAAACAAGTTTAACAAAAAAAAACATTGATAACTCCAACAAATTCAACAACAAACTCAATATTGAAAATCACCGACAAATTCAAAAACAACCTCAACATTGAAAAACAACAACAAATTCAACAACCTCAACATATTCAACACCAACATATTCAACAACATCCTTAACTTTTAAAAATACAAACAAGTTCAACAACAACCTCAACAATGAAAAACAGCAAAAAATTCAACAACATCAACATTGAAAAATACCAACAAATTCAACAACAACCTCAACATTGAAAATACAAAAAAGCTCAAAAAATAACATTGATAACAGGAACAAATTCAACATTAACCTCAATATTGAAAGTCACCAACAAATTCAACAACAACCTCAACATTGTAAAGAACCAACAAATTTAACAACAACCTCAACAATGAAAACACCAAAAAGTTGAACAAAAACCTCAACATTGAAAAACGCCAACAAATTCAACAACTACATCAATATTGAAAATCACCAACAAATTTAACAACCTTAACACTGAATATCACCAACAAATTCATCAACAACCTCAACTTTGAAAAACACAAAAAAGTTCAAAAAAACCCATTGATAACACCAACAAATTCAACCAAAACCTCTATATTGAAAATCACCAACAAATTCAACGACCTTAACTTTGAAAAACACCAACAAATTCTACAACAACCTCAACATTGAAAAACAACATCAAATTTAAAAACAACCTCAACAATGAAAACACCAACAAATTCAACAAAAACCTCACCATTGAAAAACACCAACAAATTCAACAACAACCTCAACAATGAACAGCACCAAGAAATTCAACAACAACCTCAACATTGAAAACCGCCAAAAAATTCAACAACAACCTCAACAATGAAAAACAAACAACAAATTCAAATTCAACATTAACGTTTAAACGTACAAAAATGTTCAACAAAATAAATATTGATAACATCAATAAATTCAGCAAAAACCTCAACTTTGAAAAACACAAAAAAGTTAAAAAAAAATCCATTGATAACCCCAACAAATTCAACAGCAACAGCAATATTGAAAATCACCAACCAATTCAACGACCTCAATTTTCAAAAACACCAACAGATTCAACAACATCATCAACTTTTAAAAATACAAACAAGTTCAACAAAAAAATTGATAACACCAACAAATTCAACAACATCCTCAACAATGAAAAACAGCCAACAAATTCAACAACAAACTCAACATTGAAAAACACCAACAAATTCAACAACAACTCAACATTGAAAAATACAAAACAGTTCAAAAAATAACATTGATAACACCAACAAATTCAACAACAACCTCAACATTGAAAAACATCAACAAATTCAACAACAAACTCAACATTGAAAAACAACAACAAATTGAACTACAAACTCAACATTGAAAAATACCAACAAATTCAACAACAACTTCAACTTTGAAAAATACAAAAAAGTTCAAAAAATAACATTGATAACACAAACAAGTTTAACAACAACCTCAACAATGAAAAACGCCAACAATTTCAACAACAACCTCAATATTGAAAATCCAAACAATTTCAACAACAACCTCAACTATTAAAAGTACCAAAAAGTTCAACAAAACATACGTTGATAACACCAACAAATTCATCAACAACCTGAATATTGAAAATCACCAGCAAATTCAACAACCTAAACATTGAAAAACACAAAACAGTTCAAAAGAAAACATTGATAACACCAACAAATTCAACAACATCAACATTGAAGAACACCAACAAATTAAACAACAACCTCAACATTTAAAAGTACAAAAAAGTTCAACAAAATGAACAGTGAAAATTCCAATAAATTCACCAACGATCACAACTTTTTAAAATACAAACAAGTTCAACAAAATAAACATTGATGACACTGTCCAATTCAACAACAACCTCAACATTTAAAATCACCAATAAATTCACCAACCTAAACACTGAATATCGCCAACAAGTTCAACAACAACCTCAATATAGATAATCACCAACAAATTCAACAACAACCTCAACATTGAAAATCACCAACAAATTCATCAACAACCTCATCAGTGATAAACACCAACAAATTCAACAATAACCACAACTTTTAAAGTTCAAAAAAGTTGAAAATAGAACATTGATAACACCAACAAATTCAACAAAAACCTCAACAATGAACAGCAACAAAAAATAAAACAACAACCTCAACATTGAAAAACGCCAACAAATTCAACAACAACTTCAACAATGAAAAACAAACAACAAATTCCAAATCAACCTCAACCTTTAAAATTACAAATAAGTTCAACAAAATAAACATTGATAACATCAATAAATTCAGCAAAAACCTCAACTTTGAGAAACACAAAAAAGTGCAAATAAAACAATTGATAACCCCAACAAATTCAACAACAACAGCAATATTAAAAATCACCAAGCAATTCAACGACCTCAACTTTGAAAAACACCAACAAATTCAACAACATCTTCAACTTTTAAAAATACAAACAAGTTCAAAAAAAAATTGATAACACCAACAAATTCAACAACATCCTCAACAATGAAAAACACCAACAAATTCAACAACAGCCTCAAAAATGAAAAACACCAAAAAACTGAACAACAATCGCAACATTGAAAAATACCAACAAATTCAACAAAAACCTCACCATTGAAAAACACCAACAAATTCAACAACAACCTCAACAATGAACAGCACCAACAAATTCAACAACATCCTCAACAATGAAAAACAACCAACAAATTCAAAATCTACCTCAACGTTTGAATGTACAAAAAAGTTCAACAAAATAAACATTGATAACATCAATAAATTCAGCAAAAACCTCAACTTTGAAAAACACAAAAAAGTTCAAAAAAAACCATTGATAACCCCAACAAATTCAACAACAACAGCAATATTGAAAATCACCAACCAATTCAACGACCTCAACTTTCAAAAACACCAACAGATTCTACAACATCCTCAACTTTTAAAAATACAAACCAGTTCAACAAAAAAAGTGATAACACCAACAAATTCAACAACAACCTCAACATTGAAAAATATCAACAAATTCAACAACAAACTCAACATTGAAAAACACCAACAAATTCAACTACAAACTCAACATTGAAAAATACCAACAAATTCAACAACAACTTCAACTTTGAAAACTACTAAAAAGTTCGAAGAATAACATTGATAACACCAACAAGTTTTACAACAACCTCAACATTGAAAAACGACAACAATTTCAACAACAACCTCAATATTGAAAAACACCAACAAATTGAACAACAACCTCAACATTTAAAAGTACAAAAAAGTTCAACAAAATGAACAGTGAAAATACCAATAAATTCAACAACGACCACAACTTTAAAAAATACAAACAAGTTCAACAAAATAAACATTGATGAGACTGTCCAATTCAACAACAACCTCAACATTAAAAATCACCAAAAAATTCAACAACAACCTCAAGAATGAAAAACACCAACAAATTCAAAATCAACTTCAACTTTAAAAAGTACAAAAAAGTTCAACAAAATAATTAATTGATAATACCAATAATTTCAGCAACAACCTCAACTTTGAACAACACAAAAAAGTTCAAAAAAAACCATTGATAACACCATCAAATTCAACAACAACGTCAATATTGAAAATCACCAACAAATTCAACAACAACCTCAACATTTAAAAGTACAAAAAAGTTGAAAAAAGAACATTGCTAACACCATCAAATTCAACAACAACCTCAACATTGAAAAACAACATCAAATTTAACAACAACCTCAACAATGAAAACACTAACAAATTCAACAGAAACCTCACCATTGAAAAACGCCAACAAATTCTACAACAACCTCACCATTGAAAAACGCCAACAAATTCAACAACAACCTCAACAATGAAAAACATCAAAACGTTCAAAATCAAACTCAACGTTTACAAGTACAAAAAAGTTCAACTAAATAAACAGTGATAAAACCAATAAATTCAGCAACCTCCTCAACTTTGAAAAACACAAAAAAGTTCAAAAAAAAACCATTGATAACACCATCAAATTCAACAACAACATCAATATTGAAATCACAAACAAATTCAACAACAACCTCTATATTGAAAATCACCAACTAATTCAAAAACAACCTCAACTTTTAAAAGTCCAAAAAAGTTGAAAAAAGAACATTAATAACACCATCAAATTCAACAACAACCTCAACATTGAAAAACATCAAATTTAACAACAACCTCAACAATGAAAACACCAACAAATTCAACAAAAACGTCAACAATGAACAGCACCAAGAAATTCCACAACAACCTCAACATTGAAAACCGCCAACAAATTCAACAACAACCTCAACAATGAAAAACAACCAACAAATTCAAAATCAACCTCAACGTTTAAACGTACAAAAAAGCTCAACAAAATAAACATTGATAACATCAATAAATTCAGCAAAAACCTCAACTTTGAAAAACACAAAAAAGTTCAAAAAAACCATTGATAACCCCAACAAATTCAACAGCAACAGCAATATTGAAAATCACCAACCAATTCAACGACCTCAACTTTCAAAAACACCAGCAGATTCTACAACATCCTCAACTTTTAAAAATACAAACAAGTTCAACAAAAAAATTGATAATACCAACAAATTCAACAACATCCTCAACAATGAAAAACACCAACAAATTCAACAACAACCACAACATTGAAAAATACAAAACAGTTCAAAAAATAACATTGATAACACCAACAAATTCAACAACAACCTCAACATTGAAAAACATCAACAAATTAAACAACAAACTCAACATTGAAAAATACCAACAAATTCAACAACAACTTCAACTTTGAAAAATACAAAAAAGTTCAAAACATAACATTGATAACACCAACAAGTTTAACAACAACCTCAACATTGAATAACACCAAGAATTTCAACAAAAACCTCAATATTGAAAATCCAAACAATTTCAACAACAACCTCAACTATTAAAAGTACCAAAAAGTTCAACAAAATAAATTTTGATAACACCAATAAATTCATCAACAACCTCAATATTGAAAATCACCAGCAAATTCAACAACCTCAACACTGAAAAATACAAAACAGTTCAAAAGAAAACATTGATAACACCAACAAATTCAACAACATCAACATTAAAAAAAAAACAATTCAACAACAACCACAATATTGAAAATCACCAACAAATTCAACGACCTCAACTTTGAAAAACACCAACAAATTAAACAACAACCTCAACATGTAAAAGTACAAAAAAGTTCAACAAAATGAACAGTGAAAAAAACCAAAAATTCAACAACGACCACAACTTTTAAAAATCCAAACAAGTTCAACAAAATAAACATTGATGACACTGTCCAATTTAACAACAACCTCAACATTTAAAATCACCAATAAATTCACCAATCTAAACACTGAATATCACCAACAAGTTCAACAACAACATCAAAATTGAAAAACATCAACAAATTTAACAACAATCTCAACATTGAAAATCAGCAAAAAATTCAACAACAACCTGAACATTGAAAAACACCAACGAATTAAAGATCAACCTCAACAATGAAAACACCAAAAGATTCAACAAGATTCTCCCCATTAAAAAACACCAACAAATTCAACAACAACCTCAACATTGAAAAATACCAACAAATTCAATAACAACCTCAAAATTGAAAAACACCAACAGATTCAACAACCTCAATACGGAATATCAGCAACAAATCCGGCAACAACCTTAACGTTGAAAAACACAAAAAAGTTTTTAAAAAAAAACATTGATAACACCAGAAAATTCAACAACGTCAATATTGAAATTCACCAACAAATTCAACGACCTCATCTTTGAAAAACACCAACAAATGCAAAAACAACCTCAACTTTTAAAACTACAAAAATGTTCAATAAAATAAATATTGACAAAACCAACAAATTCAACTACAACCGCAATATTGAAAATCACCAACAAATTCAATAACAACCTCAGCATTGAAAAACACCAACAAATTTAAAAACAACCTCAAAAATGAAAACACCAAAAAATTCAACAAAAACCCTCACCATTGCAAAACACCAACAAATTCAACAAAAACTTCAACTTTAAAAAATACAAACAAGTTGAACAAAAAAAACATTGATTACACCAACAAATTCAACAACAACCTCAACAATGAAATCACCAACAAATTCAACAGCAACCTCAACATTGAAAAATACAAAAAGTTCAAAAAATAACATTGATAACACCAACAAATTCAACAGCAACCTCAATATTGAAAATCAGCAACAAATTCAACAACCTCAACATTGTAAAACACCAACAAATTCAACAACAACCTCAATATTGAAGATCACCAACAAATTCAACAACCTCAATATTGAAAATCACCAACAAATTCAACAACAACCTTGACATGGAACACCAAGAAATTCAACTACATCCTCAATGTTGAAAATCACCAACAAATGCAAGAACTTCAACATTGAAAAACACCAACAAATTTAACAACCAACTCAACAATGGAAAGACCAGAAAATTCAACACAACCTCACCATTGAGAAACAGCAACAAATTCAACGGGAACCTCAACATTGAAAAACACCAACAACTTCAAGACCAAGCTCAACAATGATATAAAAGAAAATAATCAACAACAACCTCAACATTGAAAAATACAAAAAAGTTCAAAAAATAACATTAATAACACCAACAAATTCAACAACAACCTCAATATTGAAAATCACCAAAAAATTCAACAACCTCAACACTGTATATCACCAACAAATTCATCAACAACCTCAACTTTGAAAAACACAAAAAAGTTCAAAAAAACCCATTGATAACACCAACAAATTCAACAACAACCTCTATATTGAAAATCACCAACAAAGTCAAAGACCTCAACTTTGAAAAACACCAACAAATTCAACAACAACCTCAACTTTTAAAAATACAAACAAGTTCAACAAAAAAATTGATAACACCAACAAATTCAACAAGAAACTCAACATTGAAACATACCATCCAATTCAACAACAACGTCATCATTGAAAAATACCAACAAGTTCAACAACAACCTCAGAATTGAAAAATAAAAATAAGTTCAGAAAATAACATTGATAACACCAACAAATTCAACAACAACCTCAACAATGAAAAACACCAAAAAATTAAGCAACACCCTCAACATTGAAAGACGCCAACAAATTCAACGACAACCTCAACAATGAAAAACACCAACAAATTCAAAATCAACCTCAACTTTTAAAAGTACAAAAAAGTTCAACAAAATAAACATTGATAACACGAATAAATTCAGCAACAACCTCAACTTTGAATATCACCAACAAATTCAACAACAACCTTAACATTTAAAAATACAAACAAGTTTTACAAAAAACATTGATAACACCACCAAATTCAACAATAACCTCAACAATGAAAAACACCAACAAATTCAACAACCTCAACATTGAAAAACAACGACAAATCCAACAACAACCTCAACTTTTAAAAATACAAACAAGTTCAACAAAAAAAGCATTGATAACACCAACAAATTCAACAACAAACTCAATATTGAAAATCACCAACAAATTCGACAACAGTAACATTGAAAAACATCAATAAATTTGACAACAACCTCAACATTGATAACACCAACAAATTCAACAACAAACTCAATTTTGAAAATCACCAACAAATTCAACAACGTTAGCATTGAAAAAAACAAAACAGTTCAAAAAAAACATTCATAACATCAACAAATTCAACAACAAACTCAATATTGAAAATCACCAACAAATTCGACAACAGTAACATTGAAAAACATCAATAAATTTGACAACAACATCAACATTGATAACACCAACAAATTCAACAACAACCTCAATATTGAAAAAAATCAACAAATTCAACAACAACTTCAACTTTTAAAAATACAAACAAGTCCAACAAAAAAAACTTTGATAACACCAAGAAATACAACAACAACCTCAACATTGAAAAATACAAAAAAGTTCGAAAAATAACATTGATAACATCAACAAATTCAACAACAAGCTCAACAATGAAAAACATCAACAAATTCAACAACAACCTCAACATTGAAAAACACCAGCAAATTCAACAGCAACCTCAACTTTGTAAAACGCCAACAATTTCAACAACAACCTCAACAATGAAAAACACCAACAAATTCAAAATCAACCTCAGCTTTTAAAAGTACAAAAAGGTTCAACAAAATAAACATTGATAACACCAATGAATTCAGCAAAAACCTCAACTTTGAAAATCACCAACAAATTCAACAACCTCAACATTGAAAAAGACCAACCACATCAACAACAACGTTAACTTTAAAAAATACACACAAGTTCAACAAAAAACATTGATAACATCAACAAATTCAACAACAACCTCAACAATGAAAAACACCAACAAACTCAACAACAACCTCAACATTGAAAAACGCCAACAAATTCAACAACAACATCAATATTGAAAAACACCAACAGATTCAACAACCTCAACACTGAATATCAGCAACAAATTCAGCAACAACCTTAACGTTGAAAAACACAAAAAAGTTTAAAAAAAAACCATTGATAACACCAGCAAATTCAACAACGTCAATATTGAAATTTACCAACAAATTCAACGTCCTCAACTTTGAAAATTACCAACAAATTCAACAACAACCTCATCATTGAAAAACGCCAACAAATTCAACAACAACCTCAATATTGAAAATCACCAAAAAATTCAACAACCTTAACGCTGAATATCACCGACAAATTCGCAACAACCTCAAATTTGTAAAACACAAAAAAGTTGAAAAAAAACATTCATAACACCAACAAATTCAACAACAACCTCAACAATGAAAAACACCAAAAAATTAAACAACACCCTCAACATTGAAAGATGCCAACAAATTCAACGACAACCTCAACAATGAAAAACACCAACAAATTCAAAATCAACCTCAACTTTTAAAAGTACAAAAAAGTTCAACAAAATAAACATTGATAACACGAATAATTTCTGCAACAACCTCAACTTTGAGTATCACCAACAAATTCAACAACAACCTTAACTTTTAAAAATACAAACAAGTTCAACAAAAAACATTGATAACACCACCAAATTCAACAACAACCTCAACAATGAAAAACACCACCAAATTCAACAACAACCTCAACAATGAAAAACACCAATAAATTCAACAACAACCTCAACATTGAAAAACAACGACAAATCCAACAACAACCTCAACTTTTAAAAATACAAACAAGTTTGACAAAAAACATTGATAACACCACCAAATTCAACAACAACCTCAACAATGAAAAACACCAACAAATTCAACAACCTCAACATTGAAAAACACCAGCAAATTCAACAACAACCTCAACAATGAAAAACACTAACAAATTCAAAATCAACCTCAACTTTTAAAAGTACAAAAAAGTACAACAAAATAATCATTGATAACACCAATGAATTCAGCAAAAACCTCAACTTTGAAAAACACCAACAAATTCAACAACCTCAACATTGAAAAACACCAACAAATTCAACAACAACCTTCACTTTAAAAAATACACACAAGTTCAACAAAAAACATTGATAACATCAACAAATTCAACAACAACCTCAACAATGAAAAACACCAACAAACTCAACAACAACGTCAACATTGAAAAACACCAACAAAATCAACAACAACCTCAACATTGAAAAACGCCAACAAATTCAACAACAACATCAATATTGAAAAACACCAACAGATTCAAGAACCTCAACACTGAATATCAGCAACAAATTCAGCAACAACCTTAACGTTGAAAAACACAAAAAAGTTTAAAAAAAAACCATTGATAACATCAGCAAATTCAACAACAACGTCAATATTGAAATTCACCAACAAATTCAACGTCCTCAACTTTGAAAATTACCAACAAATTCAACACCAACCTCATCATTGAAAAATGCCAACAAATTCAACAACAACCTCAATATTGAAAATCACCAACAAATTCAACAACCTTAACGCTGAATATCACCGACAAATTCGCAACAACCTCAAATCTGTAAAACACAAAAAAGTTGAAAAAATACATTCATAACACCAACAAATTCAACAACAACCTCAATATTGAAAAACACCAACAAATTCAACAACAACCTCAACAATGAAAAACACCAACAAATTCAACAACAACCTTAATATTGAAAAACGCCAACAAATTCAACAGCATCCTCAATATTGAAAATCACCAACAAATTCAACAACCTCAACACTGAATATCGCCAACAAATTCGCAACAACTTCAACTTTCAAAAACACAAAAAAGTTTAAAAAAAAACCATTCATGACACCAACAGATTCAACAATAAGCTTAATATCGAAAATCACCAACAAATTCAACGACCTAAACTTTGAAAAACACCAACAAATTCAACAACAAACAACTTTTAAAAATACAAACAAACTCAAAAAAAAACATTAATAACACTGACTAATTGAACAACAAACTCAATATTGAAAATCACCAACAAATTCAACAACATAAACATTGGAAAACACCAATAAATTCAACAACAACCTCAACATTGAAAAACACCAACAAATTCAACAAAAAAAACATTGATAACACCAAGAAATTCAACAACAAACTCAATATTGAAAATCACCGACAAATTCAACAACATTAGCATTGAAAAAAAGAAAAAAGTTCAAAAAAAACCATTCATAACACCAACAAATTGAACCACAACCTCAATATTGGAAAACATCAACAAATTCAACAACTTCAACTTTGAAAAATACAAACAAGTCCAACAAAATAAACATTGATAACACCAACAAATTCAACAACAACCTCAACAATGAAAAACATCACCAAATTCAACAACAACCTCAACATTGAAAAACACCAGCAAATTCAACATCAACCTCAACTTTGTAAAACGCCAACAATTTCAACAACAACCTCAACAATGAAAAACACCAACAAATTCAAAATCAACCTCAACTTTTAAAAGTACACAAAAGTTCAACAAAATAAACATTGATAACACCAATGAATTCAGCAACAACCTCAACTTTGAAAATTACCAACAAATTAAACAACCTCAACATTGAAAAACACCAATCACTTCAACAACAACCTTAACTTTTAAAAATACACACAAGTTCAACAAAAAATATTGATAACACCAAAAAATTCAACAACAACCTCAACAATGAAAAACACCAACAAATTCAACAACAACCTCAACATTGAAAAATGCCAACAAATTCAACAACATCCTCAATATTGAAAGTCACCAAAAAATTGAACAACCTCAACACTGAATATCACGAACAAATTCTCAACAACTTCAACTTTGAAAAAGCACAAAAAAGTTAAAATAAAACCATTCATGACACCAACAAATTCAACAACAAGCTTAATATTGAAAATCACCAACAAATTCAGCGACCTAAACTTTGAAAACCACCAACAAATTCAACAACAACCTCAACTTTTATAAATACGAACAAATTTTAAAAAAACATTGATAACACCATCAAATTGAACAACAAACTCAATATTGAAAACGACCAACAAATTCAACCAGAACCTCAACTATTTAAAATACAAACAAGTTCAACAAAAAACATTGATAACACTAGTAAATTCAACAACAACCTCAACTATGAAAAACACAAACAAATTCAACAACAACCTCAACATTGAAAAACACCAACAAATTCAAAAACAACCTCAATAATGAATAACACCAAAAAATCCAACAACAACATCAAAATTGAATAATACAAAAAAGTGTAAAAAATAACATTGATAACAGCAACAAATTCAATAACAACCTCAACATTTAAAATCACCAACAAATTCAACAACCTCAACACTGGAAATCACCAACAAATTCAACAACAACCTCAACAATGAAAAACACGAAAAAATTCAACAACAACCGCAACATTTAAAAAAAATAAAAAATTCAACAACAACATCTTCAATGAAAAACACCAAAAAATGCAACAACAACCGCAGCATTGAAAAATACCAACAAATTCAACAACAACCTCAACATTGAAAAATACAAAAAAGTTCAAAAAATAACACTGATAACACCAACAAATTCAACAACAACCTCAATATTGAAAATCACCAACAAATCCAGCAACAACCTCCACTTTGAAAAACACAAAAAAGTTATGAAAAAAACCATTCATGACACCAACAAATTCAACAACAACTTATACATTGAAAAACACCAACAAATTCAACAACAATGTCAACATTGAAAAACAATAAAAAAATTCAGCAACAATCTCAACTTTTAAAACTACAAAAAATTTCAACGAAATAAACATTGACAACACCAACAAATTGAACTACAACCTCAATATTGAAAATCAACAAGAAATTCAACAACAACCTCAATATTGAAAAATACAAAAAAGTTCAAAAAATAACATTGATAACACGAACAAATTCATGAACAACCTCAACATTTAAAATCACCAACAAATTCAGTAACCTCAACAATGAAAATCGACAACAAATTCAACAACAACCTAAAAATTGAAAATCAGCAACAAATTCAACAACAACCTCAACAATAAAAACACCAAAGAATTCAACAAAAACCTTACCATTGAAAAACACCAACACATTCAACAACAACCTCAAATTTTAAAAGTACCAATAAATTCAACGACCTCAACTTAGAAAAACACCAACAAATACAACAAAAACCTCAACATTGAAAATCACCAACAAATTCAATAACAACCTCAACGTTGAAAATCACCAACAAATTCAACAAGAACCGCAACATTGAAAAATAACAACAATTTCAACAAACTCAACGTTGAAAAATGCAAAAAAGTTCACAAAATAACATTGATAACACCCACAAATTCAACAATAAGCTCACTATTGAAAATCACCAACAAATTCAACAACAACCTCAACATTGAAAATCAGCAACAAATTCAACAACAAACTCAACTTTTAAAAACACAAACTTCTTCAACAGAAAAATACATTGATAACATCAACAAATTCAACAACAAACTCAATATTGAAAATCACCAGCAAATTCAACAACACCAACATTGAAAAACACCAACAAATTCAACAACAACCTCAACATTGAAAAAAACCAACAATTTTAAAAACAACCACAACATTGAAAAAAACCAAAAAATTCAACAATAACCTCATTATTGAAAAATATCAACAAATTCAACAACAACCTCAACATTGAATAATACAAAAATGTTTAAAAAATAACATTGATAACACCAACAAATTCAACAACAACCTCAACAATGAAAAACACCAACAAATTCAACAACAACCTCAACAATGAAAAATACAAAATAGTTCAAAAAATAACATTGATAAAACGACCAAATTCGGCAACAACCTCAATTTTGAAAATCAACAACAAATTCAACAACAACCTCAACGTTGAAAAACACCAGCAATTTTAACAACAACCTCAACAATGAAAAACACCAAAAAATTCTACACAAACCGCAACATTGCAAAATACAAAAAAGTTCAAAAAATAACATTGATAACACCAACAAATTCAACAACAACCTCAATATTAAAAAACACCAACAAATTCAACAACAACCTCAACTTTGAAAAATACAAAAAAGTTAAATAAATAACATATATAGCACCAACAAATTCAACAACAACCTCAATATTGAAAATCACCAACAAATTCATCAACAACCTCAACATTGAAAATCACCAACAAATTCCACAACCACCTCAATATTGAAAATCACCAGCAAATTCAACAACAACCTCTATATTGAAAATCACCAACAAATTCAACAACAAGTTCAACATTGAAAATCACCAACAAATTCAACAACAACCTCAATATTAAAATCACCAACACATTCAACAACAACCTCAACATTCAAAAACACCAACAAATTCAACAACAACCGCAACATTGAAAAATCCAAAAAAGTTCAAAAAATAACATTGATAACACCAACAAATTCAACAACAACCTCAATATTGAAAATCACCAACAAATTCAAAAATCTCGACATTGAAAAACAACAACAAATTCAACAACCACCTTAACTTTTAAAAATACAAACAAGTTCAACACAAAACATTGATAACACCAACAAATTAAACAACAACATAAACATTGAACAACGCCAACAAATTCAACAACATCAACATTGAAAAACACGAACAAATTCAACAACAACCTAAGCATTGATAAACACCAATAAATTCAACAACAACCTCAACATTGAATAATGCAAAAAGTTCAATAAATAACGTTGATAACAGCAACTAATTCAACAACAACCTCATGATTGAAAAGCACCAATAAATTCAATAACAGCCGCATCATTGAAAAATACCAAAAATTCAGCAAATCCTCATTATTGAAAATCATTAGTAAATTTAACAACACCCCAACAATGAAAAACACCAAAAAATTCAACAAAAACCTTAGCATTGAAAATCACCAACAAATTCAACAACAACCTTAACTTTTAAGAATAGAAATAAATTCAACAAAAATCTTTGATAACACCAACATATTGAACAACAACCGCAACATTGAAAAACACCAACAAATTCAACAACAACCACAACATTGAAAAACTACAAAAAATTTAACAACAAACTCAACAATGAAAAACACCAAAATATTCAACAACAACTGCAACATTCAAAAATACCAACAAAATTCAGCATCAAACACAACCTTTAAAAGTACAAAAAAGTTCAAAAAAGAACTTTGATAACACCATCAAATTCAACAACAACCTCAACATTGAAAAACACCAACACATTCAACAACAACCTCAACATTGAAAAATATCAACAAATTCAACAATAAACTCAACAATTAAAAACATCAAAAAATTGAACAACAACCGCAACATTAAAAAATAACAACAAATTCAACAACCTCAGCATTGAAAAATGCAAAAAAGTTCAAAAAATAATATTGATAACACCAACAAAGTCAACAACAACCTCAATATTTAAAATCTCCATCAAATTCAAGAAAACACTCAACTTTAAAAAACACAAACAACTTCAAAAAAAAAAAAAAATTGATAACACCAACAAATTCAACAACATCAACATTGAAAAACACCAACAAATTCATCAGCAACCTCAACATTGAAAAACACCAACAAATTCAGCAACAACCTCAATATTGAAAATCACCAACAAATTCAACAACAACCACAATATTGAAAAACACCAACAAATTTAACAACAACCAAAATAATGAAAAACACCAAAAAAATTCAACAACAAGCGCACGATTGAAAAATACCAAAAATTTCAACAGCAACCTCAACATTGAAAAACACAAAAAGTTTCAAAAAATAACATTGATAACGCCAACAAATTCAACGACAAACTCAATATTGAAAAATACCAACAAATTCAACAACATCAAGATTGAAAAACAGCAATGAATTCAACATCAAACTCAACATTGAAAAACACCAACAAATTCAACAACAAGCTCAACTTTCAAAAATAAAAAAAAGTTCAAAAAATAACATGGATAACACCAACAAATTCAACAACAACCTCAACAATGAAAAACAACAAAAAATTCAACAACAACCGCAACATTGAAAAATAACAACAAAATCAACAACCTCAGCATTGGAAAATGCAAAAATGTTCAAAAAATAATATTGATAACACCCACAAATTCAACAACAACCTCAATAGTTAAAATCACCAACAAATTCAACAAAACACTCAACTTTGAAAAACACAAACAACTTCAACAAAAAAAAACATTGATAACACCAACAAATTCAACAAAAAACTCAACATTGATAATCACCAACAAATTCAACAACATCAACATTGAAAAAAACCAACAAATTCAACAACAACCTCAACATTGAAAAACACAAATAAATGCAACCACAACCTCAACATTGAAAATCAACAACAAATTCAACAACAACCTTAACATTGAATAACACCAACAAATTCAACAACAACCTCAACATTGAAAAAGACCAACAAATTCAACAACAACCTCAACAATGAAAAAAACCAAAAAATTCACCAACAACCTCAAAAAATTCAAAAAATAACACTGATAACGCCAACAAATTCAACAACAAATTCAACATTGATAAACACCAATAAATTCAACCACAACCTCAACATTGAATAACACCAACAAATTCAACAACAACCTCAACATTGAAAAAGACAAACAAATACAACAACAACTTAACAATGAAAAAAACCAAAAAATTCACCAACAACCTCAAAAAGTTCAAAAAATAAAGCTGATAACGCCAACAAATTCAACATTGATAAACACCAATAAATTCAACCACAACCTCAACATTGAATAACACCAACAAATTCAACAACAACCTCAACATTGAAAAAGACAAACAAATTCAACAACAACTTAACAATGAAAAAAACCAAATAATTCACCAACAACCTCAAAAAGTTCAAAAAATAAAGCTGATAACGCCAACAAATTCAACAACAAACTCAATATTGAAAATCAACAACAATTTCAACAACAACCTCAACATTGAATAACACCAACAAATTCAACAACAACCTCAATGTTGAAAAAGACCAACAAATTCAACAACAACCTCAACAATGAAAAAAACCAAAAAATTCACCAACAACCTCAAAAAGTTCAAAAAATAAAGCTGATAACACCAACAAATTCAACAACAAACTCAATATTGAAAATCAACAACAATTTCAACAACAACCTCAACATTGAAAAACACCAACAAATTTAACAAAAACCTCAACAAATAAAATCAAAAAAATTCAACAACAACCTCAATAATGAAATAACACCAACAAATTCAACAACAAGCTCAACTTTCAAAAATACAAAAAATTTAAAACGAACATTTATAACACCAACAAATTCAACAACAACCTCAACTTTTAAAAGAACAGAAAAAGTTTCAAAAAAAATTGATAACACCAACAAATTCAACAATAAACTCAATATTGAAAACACCAACAAATTCAACAAAAACCTCAACTTATAAAAGAACAAAAAAGTTAAAAAATAACATTGATAACACCAACAAATTCAACAACAACCTCAATATTGACAATCACCAACAAATTCAACAACAACCTCAACATTGATAAACACCAACAAATTCAACAACAACCTCAAGCTTTTAAAGTACAAAAAAGTTCAAAAAAGAACATTCATAACACCAACAAACTTAACAACATCCTCAATATTGAAAATCACCAACAAATTCAACAACCACCTTTATTTTTAAAAATACAAACAATGTTCAATACAAAACATTGATAACACCAACAGATTAAACAACAACATAAACATTGAAAAGCAAAAACAAATTCAACAACAACATCAACATTGAAAAACACCAACAAATTCAACAACCACCTCAACATTGAAAAATACAAAAAAGTTCAAAAAATAACATTGATAACACCAACAAATTAAACAACAACCTTAATATTGAAAATCAACAACAATTCAACAACAACCCAACATTAAAAAATGCCAACAAATTCAACAACAACCTCTATATTGACAGTCACCAACAAATTCAACAACAACCTCAACTTTTAAAAGAACAGTAAAAGTTCAAAAAACAAATTGATAACACCAACAAATTCAATAACAACCTCAATATTGAAAGACACGAACATATTCAACAACAACCTCAATATTGAAAGTCACCAACAAATTCAACAACAACCTCACTATTGAAAGTCACCAACAAATTCAACAACAACCTCAATATTGAAAAACGCCAACAAATTCAACAACAACCTCAACCTTTAAAAGTACAAAACAGTTCAAAAAATAACATTGATAACACCAACAAATTCAACAACAACCTCAATATTGAAAATCACCAACAAATCCAACAATGTCAACACTGAAAATCATCAACAAATTCAACAACAACCTCAATAATAAAAAACAACAAATTCAACAACAACCTCAACAAAGAAAAACAACAAAAAATTCAACAACAATCTCAACAATGAAAAACAACAAAAAATTCAACAACAACCACGACATTTAAAAAAAATATAAAATTCAACAAAAACTGCAACATTGAAAAATACTAACAAATTCAACAACAACCTCAACATTGATAAATACAAAGAAGTTCAAAAAATAACATTGATAACACCAACAAATTCAACAAACAACCTCAATATTGAAAATCACCAACAAATTCAACAACAACCTCAACATTGAAAAACACCAACAAATTCTACAACAACCTCAATATTGAAAATCACCAACAAATTCGCCAACCTCAACACTGAATATCATCAACAAATTCAGCAACAACCTCAACTTTGAAAAACAGAAAACAGTTAAGATAAAAACCGTTCAAAACACCAACAAATTCAACAACAAACTCAATATTGAAAATCATCAACAAATTCAAAGAACTCAACTTTGAAAAACACCAACAAATTAAACAGCAACCACACCTTTTAAAAGTAAGAAAAGTTCAACATTATAAACATTGATAACACAAATAAATTCAAAAACAAAGACTACTTTTAAAAATACAAACAAGATCAACAAAATAAACATTGATGACACTATCCAATTCAACATCAACCTCAACATTTAAAATCACCAACAAATTCAGCAACCTCAACACTGAAAAACACCAACAAATTCAACAAAAACATCAACATTGAAAAACAATGAAAAATTCAGCAACAACTTCAACTTTTATAACTACAAAAAATTTCAATGAAATAAACATTGACAAAACCAACCAATTGAACTACAACCTCAACAATGAAAACAACAAAAAATTCAACAAAAACCTCACCATTGAAAAACATCAACAAATTCAACAACAACCTCAACATTGAAAAACACCAACAAATTCAACAATAACCTCAACAATGAAAAACACTAAAAAAACTCAACAAAAACCGCAACATTGAAAAATACCAACAAGTTCTACAACAACCTCAGAATTGAAAAATAAAAAAAAGTTCAGAAAATAACATTGATAACACCAACAAATTCAACAACAAACTCAATATTGAAAATCAACAACAAATTCAACAACCTCAACACTGAATATCACCCACAAATTCAGCAACATTCTCAACATTGAAACAAAAGTTGAAAATAAACCATTGATATCAACAACAAATTCAACAACAACCTCAACATTGAATAACACCAGCAAATTCAACAACAACCTCAACATTGTAAAAGACCAACAAATTCAACAACAACCTCAACAATGAAAAAAAACAAAAAATTCACCAACAACCTCAAAAAGTTCAAAAAATAACACTGATAACGCCAACAACTTCAACAACAAATTCAACATTGATAAACACCAATAAATTCAACCACAACCTCAACATTGAAAATCAACAACAAATACAACAACAACCTCAACATTGAATAACACCAACAAATTCAACAACAACCTCAACATTGAAAAAGACAAACAAATTCAACAACAACTTAACAATGAAAAAAACCAAAAAATTCACCAACAACCTCAAAAAGTTCAAAAAATAAAGCTGATAACGCCAACAAATTCAACAACAGACTCAATATTGAAAATCAACCACAATTTCAACAACAACCTCAACATTGAATAACACCAACAAATTCAACAACAACCTCAACGTTGAAAAAGACCAACAAATTAATCAACAACCTCAACAATGAAAAAAACCAAAAAATTCACCAACAACCTCAAAAAGTTCAAAAAATAACGCTGATAACGCCAACAAATTCAACAACAAACTCAATATTGAAAATCACCAACAAATTCAACAACAACCTCAACATTGAAAAACACCAACAAATTTAACAACAACCTTAACAAATAAAAACAAAAAAATTCAACGACAACTCAACAATGAAAAAACACCAACAAATTCAACAACAAGCTCAACTTACAAAAATACAAAAAATTTAAAACGAACTTTTATAACACCAACAAATTCAACAACAACCTCAATATTGACAGTCACCAACAAATTCAACAACAACCTCAACTTTTAAAGAACAGAAAAAGTTCCAAAAAAAATTGATAACACCAACTAATTCAACAATAAACTCAATATGGAAAAACACCAACAACTTCAACAAAAACCTCAACTTATAAAAGAACAAAAAAGTTTAAAAAAAACATTGATAACATCAACAAATTCAACAACAACCTCAATATTGACAATCACCAACAAATTCAACAACAAAACTCAGCATTGATAAACACCAACAAATTCAACAACAACCTCAAGCTTTTAAAGTACAAAAAAGTTCAAAAAAGAACATTCATAACACCAACAAATTCAACAACATCCTCAATATTGAAAATCACCAACAAATTCAACAACCACCTTTATTTTTAAAAATACAAACAATGTTCAACACAAAACATTGATAACACCAACAAATTAAACAACAACATAAACATTGAAAAACACAAACAAATTCAACAACAACATCAACATTGAAAAACACCAACAAATTCAACAACCACCTCAACATTGAAAAATACAAAAAAGTTCAAAAAATAACATTGATAACACCAACAAATTAAACAACAACCTAAATATTGAAAATCAACAACAATTCAACAACAACCCAACATTAAAAAATGCCAACAAATTCAACACCAACCTCAACCTTTAAAAGTACAAAACAGTTCAAAAAATAACATTGATAACACCAACAAATTCAACAACAACCTCAATATTGAAAATCACCAACAAATTCAATAACCTCAACAGCGAAAATCACCAACAAATTCAAAAACAACATCAACATTGAAAAACAATAAAAAAATTCAGCAACAACCTCAACTTTTAAAAATACAAAAAAGTTCAACATAAAAAATTGATAACACCAGCAAATTCAATAACAACCTCAACATTTAATATCACCAAGAAATCCAACAACGTCAACACTGAAAATCATCAGCAAATTCAACAACAACCTCAATAATAAAAAACAACAAATTCAACAACAACCTCAACAAAGAAATACAACAAAAAATTCAACAACAACCACGACATTTAAAAAAAATATAAAATTCAACAAAACCTGCAACATTGAAAAATACTAACAAATTCAACAACAACCTCAACATTGATAAATACAAAGAAGTTCAAAAAATAACATTGATAACACCAACAAATTCAACAAACAACCTCAATATTGAAAATCACCAACAAATTCAACAACAACCTCAACATTGAAAGACACGAACAAATTCAACAACAACCTCAATATTGAAAATCACCAACAAATTCAAAGAACTCAACTTTGATAAACACCAATAAATTAAACAACAACCACAACTTTTAAAAGTAAGAAAAGTTCAACATTATAAACATTGATAACACCAATAAATTCAACAACAACGACTACTTTTAAAAATAAAAACAAGATCAACAAAATAAACATTGATGACACTATCCAATACAACATCAACCTCAACATTTAAAATCACCAACAAATTCAGCAACCTCAACACTGAAAAACACCAACAAATTCAACAACAACATCAACATTGAAAAACAATGAAAAATTCAGCAAAAACCTCAACTTTTATAACCTCAAAAAATTTCAATGAAATAAACATTGACAAAACCAACCAATTGAACTACAACCTCAACAATGAAAACAACAAAAAATTCAACAAAAACCTCACCATTGAAAAACATCAACAAATTCAACAACAATCTCAACATTGAAAAACACCAACAAATTCAACAATAACCTCAACAATGAAAAACACTAAAAAAACTCAACAAAAACCGCAACATTGAAAAATACCAACAAGTTCAACAACAACCTCAGAATTGAAAAATAAAAAAAAGTTCAGAAAATAACATTGATAACACCAACAAATTCAACAACAAACTCAATATTGAAAATCAACAACAAATTCAACAACCTCAACACTGAATATCACCCACAAATTCAGCAACATTCTCAACATTGAAACAAAAGTTCAAAATAAACCATTGATAACAACAACAAATTCAACAACAACCTCAATATTGAATATCACCAACAAATTCAACGACCTCAACTTTCAAAAACACCAACAAATGCAACAACAACCTCAACTTTTAAAAGTACATAAAAGATGAAAAAAGAACATTGATAACACCAACAAATTCAACAACCTCAACATTGAAAAACACCAACAAATTCTACAACAACCTCAACACTGAATATCACCAACAAATTCATCAACAACCTCAATATAGAAAATCACCAGCAATTTTAAAAGCCTCACCATTTAAAAACACACAAAAGTTAATAAAATACATTGATAACACCAACAAATTCATCAACAACCTCAACATTTTAAATCACCAACAAATTCAGTAACCTCAACAATGAAAATCACCAACAAATTCAACAACAACATCAACATTGAAAAACAATATAAAATTCAGCAACAAACCCAATTTTAAAAACTACAAAAAAGTTCAACAAAATAAACATTGACAACGCCCACAAATTCAACTACAACCTCAATCTTGAAAATATCCAACAAATTCAACAAAATCCTCAATATTGAAAATCACCAACAATTTCAAAAAGCTCAATACAGAATATCACCAACAAATTCAGCAACAACCTCAACTTTGAAAAACACAAAAAAGTTCCAAAAAAAACATTCATCACACCAACAAATTCAACAACAACCTCAATATTGAAAATTACCAAGAAAGTCAACAACCTCAACTTAGAAAAACAAAAACAAATTCAACAACAACCTCACCATTGAAAACCACCAATAAATTCAACAACAAACGCAACATTGAAAAACACGATTAAATTCAACAACAACCTCAACAAAGAAAAACACCAACAAATTCAACAAACAACCTCAATATTGAAAATCACCAACAAACTCAACAACAACCACAACAATGAAAAAAACCAAAAAAATTCAACAAAAAACTCAACATTGAAAAACACCAAAACATTCAACAAAAACATCAACTTTTAAAAGTACAAAAAAGTTTAAAAAAAATTGATAACACCAACAAATTCAACAACAACCTCAATATTGAAAATCACCAACAAATTCAACAACTGCCTCAATATTGAAAATCACCAACAAATTCAACAAAAACATCAACATTGAAAAACACCAACAAATTCAACAACAACCTCAACGTTTTAAAGTACAAAAAAGTTCAAAAAAGAACATTGATAACACCAACAAATTCAACAACAACCTCAATATTGAAAATCACCAACAAATTCAACAACCTCAATATTGAAAAACACCAACAAATTCAACAACCACCTCAACTTTTAAAAATGCAAACAAGTTCAACACAAAAAATTGATAACACCAACAAATTAAACAACAACATCAACAATGAAAAACAACAAAAAATTCAACAACAACCGCAAATTTGAAAAATAATATCAAATTCAACAACCTCAACATTGAAAAATGCAAAAAAGTTCAAAATATAACACTGATAACACCAACAAATTCAACAACAACCTCAACATTGAACAACGCCAACAAATTAAACAACACACTCAACTTTTAAATACACAAACAACTTCAACTAAAAAACCATTCATAACACCAACAAATTCAACAACAAACTCAATATTGAAAATCACCAGCAAATTCAACAACATCAACATTGAGAAACACCTACAAATTCAACAACAACCTCAACATTGAAAAACACCAATAAATTCAACAACAACCTCAACAGTGAAAAACACCAACAATTTCAACAACAACTTCAACTTTGAATAATGCAAAAATTTCAATAAATAACGTTGATAACAGCAACAAATTCAACAACAACCTCATGATTGAAAAACACCAAAAAATTCAACCGCATCATTGAAAAATACCGACAAATTCAGCAAAACCTCATTATTGAAAATCATCAACAAATTCGACAACAACCACAAAATTGAAAAACACCAACAAATTTAACAACAAACTCAACAATGAAAAACACCAAAAAATTCAACAAAAACCTCAGCATTGAAAATCACCAACAAATTCAACAACCTCAACATTGAAAAACACCATCAAATTCAACAACCATAACTTTTAAAAATACAAATAAATTCAACAAAAATCTTTGATAACACCAACAAATTCAACAACAACCTCAACATTGAAAAACACCAACAAATTCAACAGCAACCTCAACATTGAAAAACACCAACACATTCAACAACAACATCAACATTGAAAAACATCAACAAATTCAACAACAAATTTAACATTGAAAAATACAAAAAAATTCAACAACAAACGCAACATTGAAAAATAACACCAAATTCAACAAACTCAGCATTGAAAAATGCAAAATGTTCAAAAAATAATATTGATAACAACAACAAATTCAACAACAACCTCAATATTTATAATCACCAACAATTTCAACAAAACACTCAACTTTTAAGAACACAAGATCCTTCAACAAAAAAAACCATTGATAACACCAACAAATTCAACAACAAACTCAATATTGAAAATCAACAACAAATTCAACAACAACGTCAACATTGAAAAACACCAACAAATTCAACAACAACCTCAACAATGAAAAACAACAAAAAATTCAACAACAACCGCAAATTTGAAAAATAATATCAAATTCAACATCCTCAACGTTGAAAAATTCAAAAAAGTTCAAAATATAACATTGATAACACCAACAAATTCAACAACAACCTCAACATTGAACAACTCCAACTAATTAAACAACACACACAACTTTTAAATACACAAACAACTTCAACAAAAAAAACATTCATAACACCAACAAATTCAACAACAAACTCAATATTGAAAATCACCAACAAATTCAACAACATCAACATTGAAAAACACCAACAAATTCAACAACAACCTCAACATTGAAAAACACCAACAAATTCAACAACAACCTCAACATTGAAAAACACCAACAAATTCAACAACAACCTCAACATTGAAAATCACCAACAAATTCAACAACCTCAACATTGAAAAAGACCATCAAATTCAACGACAACCTTAACTTTTAAAAATACAAATAAATTCAACAAAAATCTTTGATAACACCAACAAATTAAACAACAACCTCAACATTGAAAAACACCAACAAATTCAACAACAACCTCAACATTGAAAAACACCAACAAATTCAACAACAACCTCAACATTGAAAAACACCAACAATTTCAACAACAACTTCAACTTTGAATAATGCAAAAATTTCAATAAATAACGTTGATAACAGCAACAAATTCAACAACAACCACATGATTGAAAAACACCAAAAAATTCAAGTGCATCATTGAAAAATACCAACAAATTCAGCAAAGCCTCATTATTGAAAATCGTCAACAAATTCAACAACAACCACAAAATTGAAAAACACCAACAAATTTAACAACAACCTCAACAATGAAAAACACCAAAAAATTCAACAAAAACCTCAGCATTGAAAATCACCAACAAATTCAACAACCTCAACATTGAAAAACACCATCAAATTCAACGACAACCTTAACTTTTAAAAATACAAATAAATTCAACAAAAATCTTTGATAACACCAACAATTTCAACAACAACCTCAACATTGAAAAACACCAACAAATTCAACAACGACCTCAACATTGAAAAACATCAACAAATTCAACAACAAACTCAACCTTTAAAAGTACAAAAAAGTTCAAAAAAGAACTTTGATAACACCAACAAATTCATCATCAACCTCAACATTGAACAACATCAACAAATTCAACAACAAATTTAACATTGAAAAATAGCAAAAAATTCAACAACAACAGCAACATTGAAAAATAACACCAAATTGAACAACTGCAAAAAAGGTCAAAAAATAATATTGATAACACCAACAAATTCAACAACAACCTCAATTTTTATAATCACCAACAAATTCAACAAAACACTCAACATTTAAAAACACAAACAACTTCAACAAAAAAAAATCATTGATAACACCAACAATTTCAAAAACAAACTCAATATTGAAAATCACACAAATTCAACATCAACATTGAAAAACACCAACAAATTCAACAACAATGTCAACATTGAAAAACACCAACAAATTCAACAACAACGTCAACATTGAAAAACATATACAAATTCAACAACAACCTCAACATTGAAAAACACCAACAATTTCAACAACCTCAACAATCAAAAACACCAAAAAATTCAACGTCAACCGCATGACTGAAAAATGCCAAAAATTTCAACAACAAACTCAACATTGAAAAATACAAAAAGTTTCAAAAAATAACATTGATATCTCCAACAAATTCAGCAACAAACTCAATATTGAAATTCACCAACAAATTCAACAACATCAACATTGAAAAACACCAATAAATTCAACAAAAAACTCAACATTGAAAGACGCGAACAAATTCAACAACAAGCTCAACTTTCAAGAATACAAAAAAGTTCAAAAAATAACATGGAGAACACCAACAAATTCAACAACAACCTCAACAATGAAAAACACCAAAAAATTCAACAACAACCGCAACATTGAAAAATAACAACAAATTTAACAACCACAGCATTGAAAAATGCAAAAAGTTCAAAAAATAATATTGATAACACCATCAAATTCAACAACAACCTCAATATTTAAAATCTCCAACAAATTCAACAAAACACTCACCTTTTAAAAACACAAACAACTTCAACAAAAAAAAGCATTGATAACACCAACAAATTCAACAACAAACTCAATATTGAAAATCACCAACAAATTCAACAACATCAACATTGAAAAAAAACAACAAATTCAACAACAACCTCAACATTGAAAAGCACCATTAAATTCAACAACAACCTCAACATTGAAAAACACCATTAAATTCAACTGCAACCTCAACATTGAATAACACCAACAAATTCAACAAGAACCTCAACATTGAAAAAGACCAACAAATTCAACTATAACTTCAACTTTGAAAAATACAAAAAGTTCAAAAAATAACATTGATAACACCAACAAATTCAACAACAAACTCAATATTGAAAGTCAACAACAAATTCAACAGTAACCACAACATTGAAAATCACCAACAAATTCAACAACAACCACAACATTGAAATACACCAACAAATGTAACAACAACCTCAACAATGAAAAATACCAAAAAATGTAACAAAAACCACAACATTGAAAAACACCAACAAATTCAACAACAACCTCAACAAGTTCAAAAAATAATGCTGATAACGCCAACAAATTCAACAACAAACTCAATATTGAAAATCACCAACAAATTCAACAACATCAACATTGAGAAACACCAACAAATTCAACAACAACCTCAGTCTTTAAAAAAACCAACAAATTCAAGAACAAGCTCAACTTTCTAAAGTACAAAAAAGTTCAAAAAATAACATAGATAACTCCAACAGATTCAACAACAACCTCAACATTGAAAAACACCAACACATTTAACAACAACCTCAACAATTAAAAACAAAAAAATTCAACAACAACCTCAACATTGAAATAAAACCAACAAATTCAACAACAAGCTCAACATTCAGAAATACAAAAAAATTTAAAAAGAACATTTATAACACCAACAAATTCAACAACAACCTCAATATTGACAGTCACCAACAAATTCAACAACAACCTCAACTTTTAAAAGAACAGATAAAATTCAAAAAAAAAATTGATAACAAAAACAAATTCAACAATAAATTCAATTTTGAAAGACATGAACATATTGAACAACAACCTCAATATTGAAAGTCACCAAAAATTCAACAACAACCTCAACATTGAAAAATGCCAACAGATTCACCAACAACCTCAACATTGAAAAACACCAACAACTTCACCAACCTCAATATTGAAAGTCACCAACAAATTCAACAAAAGCCTCAACATTGAAAAACACCAACAAAATCAACAATAACCTCAACAATGAAAAAAACCAATAAATTTAACATCAAATCTCAACATTGAAAAACACCAACAAATTCAACAACAACCTCAACATTGAAAAACACCAACAATTTTAACAACAACTTCAACTTTGAATAATGCAAAAATTTCAATAAATAACGTTGATAACAGCAACAAATTCAACAACAACCACATGATTGAAAAACACCAAAAAATTCAAGTGCATCATTGAAAAATACCAACAAATTCAGCAAAGCCTCATTATTGAAAATCATCAACAAATTCGACAACAACCACAAAATTGAAAAACACCAACAAATTTAACAACAACCTCAACAATGAAAAACACCAAAAAATTCAACAAAAACCTCAGCATTGAAAATCACCAACAAATTCAACAACCTCAACATTGAAAAACACCATCAAATTCAACGACAACCTTAACTTTTAAAAATACAAATAAATTCAACAAAATTCTTTGATAACACCAACAAATTCAACAACAACCTCAACATTGAAAAACACCAACAAATTCAACAACGACCTAAACATTGAAAAACATCAACAAACTCAACCTTTAAAAGTACAAAAAAGTTCAAAAAAGAACTTTGATAACACCAACAAATTCATCATCAACCTCAACATTGAACAACATCAACAAATTCAACAACAAATTTAACATTGAAAAATACCAAAAAATTCAACAACAACCGCAACATTGAAAAATAACACCAAATTGAACAACTGCAAAAAAGTTCAAAAAATAATATTGATATCACCAACAAATTCAACAACAACCTCAATTTTTATAATCACCAACAAATTCAACAAAACACTCAACTTTTAAAAACACAAACAACTTCAACAAAAAAAATCATTGATAACACCAACAAATTTAAAAACAAACTCAATATTGAAAATCACCAACAAATTCAACATCAACATTGAAAAACACCAACAAATTCAACAACAACGTCAACATTGAAAAACACCAACAAATTCAACAACAACCTAAACATTGAAAAACACCAATAAATTCAACAACAACCTCAACATTGAAAAACATCTACAAATTCAACAACAACCTCAACATTGAAAAACACCAACAATTTCAACAACCTCAACAATCAAAAACACCAAAAAATTCAACGTCAACCGCATGATTGTAAAATACCAAAATTTTCAACAACAACCTCAACATTGAAAAATACAATAAGTTTCAAAAAATAACATTGATAGCGCCAACAAATTCAGCAGCAAACTCAATATTGAAATTCAGCAACAAATTCAACAACCTCAACATTGAAAAACACCAATAAATTGAACAACAAACTCAACATTGAAAGACGCGAACAAATTCAACAACAAGCTCAACTTTCAAAAATACAAAAAAGTTCAAAAAATAACATGGAGAACACCAACAAATTCAACAACAACCTCAACAATGAAAAACACCAAAAAATTCAACAACAACCGCAACATTGAAAAATAACAACAAATTTAATAACCACAGCATTGAAAAACGCAAAAAGTTCAAAAAATAAAATTGATAACACCATCAAATTCAACAACAACCTCAATATTTAAAATCTCCAACAAATTCAACAAAACACTCACCTTTTAAAAACACAAACAACTTCAACAAAAAAAAAACATTGATAACACCAACAAATTCAACAACAAACTCAATATTGAAAATCACCAACAAATTCAACAACATCAACATTGAAAAAAAACAACAAATTCAACAACAACCTCAACATTGAAAAGCACCATTAAATTCAACAACAACCTCAACATTGAAAAACACCATTAAATTCAACTGCAACCTCAACATTGAATAACACCAACAAATTCAACAAGAACCTCAACATTGAAAAAGACCAACAAATTCAACTATAACTTCAACTTTGAAAAATACAAAAAGTTCAAAAAATAACATTGATAACACCAACAAATTCAACAACAAACTCAATATTGAAAGTCAACAACAAATTCAACAGTAACCACAACATTGAAAATCACCAACAAATTCAACAACAACCACAACATTGAAATACACCAACAAATGTAACAACAACCTCAACAATGAAAAATACCAAAAAATGTAACAAAAACCACAACATTGAAAAACACCAACAAATTCAACAACAACCTCAACAAGTTCAAAAAATAACGCTGATAACGCCAACAAATTCAACAACAAACTCAATATTGAAAATCACCAACAAATTCAACAACATCAACATTGAGAAACACCAACAAATTCAACAACAACCTCAGTCTTTAAAAAAACCAACAAATTCAAGAACAAGCTCAACTTTCTAAAGTACAAAAAAGTTCAAAAAATAATATAGATAACACCAACAGATTCAACAACAACCTCAACATTGAAAAACACCAACAAATTTAACAACAACCTCAACAATTAAAAACAAAAAAAATTCAACAACAACCTCAACATTGAAATAAAACCAACAAATTCAACAACAAGCTCAACTTTCAAAAATACAAAAAAATTTTAAAAGAACATTTATAACACCAACAAATTCAACAACAACCTCAATATTGACAGTCACCAACAAATTCAACAACAACCTCAACTTTTAAAAGAACAGATAAAATTCAAAAAAAAAATTGATAACACCAACAAATTCAACAATAAATTCAATTTTGAAAGACACGAACATATTGAACAACAACCTCAATATTGAAAGTCACCAACAAATTCAACAATAACCTCAATGTTGAAAGTCACCAAAAATTCAACAACAACCTCAACATTGAAAAATGCCAACAGATTCACCAACAACCTCAACATTGAAAAACACCAACAACTTCACCAACCTCAATATTGAAAGTCACCAACAAATTCAACAAAAGCCTCAACATTGAAAAACACCAACAAAATCAACAATAACCTCAACAATGAAAAAAACCAATAAATTTAACATCAAATCTCAACATTGAAAAACACCAACAAATTCAACAACAACCTAAACCTTTAAAAGTACAGAACAGTTCAAAAAATAACATTGATAACACAAACAAATTCAACAACAACCTCAATATTGAAAATCACCAACAAATTCAACAACCTCAACAGTGAAAATCACCAACAAATTCAACAACAACATCAACATTGAAAAACAATAAAAAAATTCAGCAACAACCTCAACTTTAAAAAATACAAACAAGTTCAACAAAAAACATTGATAACACAAACAAATTCAATAACAACGTCAACATTTCAAATCACCAACAAATTCAACAACCTCAACACTGAAAATCACCAACAAATTAAACAACAACCTCAATAATAAAAATGGACAACAAATTCAACTACAACCTCAACAAAGAAAAACAAAAGCAAATTCAACAACAATCTCAACAATGAAAAGCAACAAAAAATTAAACAACAACCACGACATTCAAAAAAAAAAATTTAACAACAACCGCAACATTGAAAAATACCAACAAATTCATCAACAACCTCAACTATAAAAAATACAAAAAAGATCAAAAAATAAGATTGATAACACCAACAAATTCAACAACAACCTCAATATTGAAAATCACCGACAAATTCAACAACCTCAACACTGAAAATCACCAACAAATTCTACAACAACATCAACATTGAAAAACAATAAAAAATTCAGCAACAACCTCAACTTTTAAAAATACAAACAAGTTCAACAAAAAACATTGATAACACAAACAAATTCAATAACAACGTCAACATTTAAAATCACCAACAAATTCAACAACCTCAACACTGAAAATCACCAACAAATTAAACAACAACCTCAATAATAAAAAACAAAAGCAAATTCAACAACAATCTCAACAATGAAAACCACCAAAAAATTAAACAACAACCACGACATTGAAAAAAATAAAAAAATTCAACAACAACCGCAACATTGAAAAATACCAACAAATTCATCAACAACCTCATCAATAAAAAATACAAAAAAGTTCAAAAAATAAGATTGATAACACCAACAAATTCAACAACAACCTCAACATTGAAAAACACGAACAGATTCAACAATATCCTCAATATTGAAAATCACCAACAAATTTGACAACCTCAACACTGAATATCACCAAGAATTCAGCAACAACCTCAACTTTGAAAAACAGAAAACAGTTAAGATAAAAACCGTTCATAACACCAACAAATTCAACAACAACCTCAATATTGAAAATCACCCAACAAATTCAAAGAACTCAACTTTGAAAAACACCAACAAATTAAACAACAACCACAACTCTTAAAAGTAAGAAAAGTTCAACAATATTAACATTGATAACACCAATAAATTCAACAACAACCAAAACTTTTAAAAATACAAACAAGTTCAACAAAATAAACATTGATGACACTATCCAATTCAACATCAACCTCAACATTTAAAATCACCAACAAATTCAGCAACCTCAGCACTGAAAATCACCAACACATTCAACAACAACATCAACATTGAAAATCAATAAAAAATTCAGCAACAACCTCAACTTTTATAACTACAAAAATTTTCAACGAAGTAAATATTGACAAAACCAACAAATTGAACTACAACCTCAATGTTGAAAATCAACAACAAATTCAACAACAACCTCAACATTGAAAAACACCAACAAATTCAACAACAACCTCAACAATGAAAAACACTAAAAAAACTCAACAAAAACCGCAACATTGAAAAATACCAACAAGTTCAACAACAACCTCAGAATTGAAAAATAAAAAAAAGTTCAAAAAATAACATTGATAACGCCAACAAATTTAACAACAAACTCAATATTGAAAATCAACAACAAATTCAACAACCTCAAATCTGAATATCACCAACAAATTCAACAACAACCTCAATATTGAATATCACCAACAAATTCAACGACCTCAACTTTCAAAAACACCAACAAATTCAACAATCTCAACTTTTAAAAATACAAACAAGTTCAACAAAAAAATATTGATAACACCAACAAATTCAACAACAAACTCAATGTTGTTAATCACCAACAAATTCAACAACAACCTCAACATTGAAAAACACCAACAAATGCAACAACAACCTCAACTTTTAAACGTACATAAAAGTTGAAAAAAGAACATTGATAACACCAACAAATTCAACAACAACCTCAACACTGAATATCACCAACAAATTGATCAACAACCTCAGTATAGAAAATCACCAGCAATTTTAAAAGCCTCAACATTGAAAAACACACAAAAGTTAAAAAAATTCATTGATAACACCAACAAATTCATCAACATCATCAACATTGAAAAACAATATAAAAATCAGCAACAAACTCAATTGTAAAAACTACAAAAAAGTTCAACAAAATAAACATTGACAACACCCACAAATTCTACTACAACCTCAATCTTGAAAATCACCAACAAATTCAACAACAATCTAAATATTGAAAATCAACAGCAAATTCAACAACAACCTCAACAATGAAAACACCAAAAAAATCAACAAAATCCTCACCATTGAAAAACACCAACACTTTCAACAACAACGTCAAATTTTAAAAGTACCAACAAGTTAAAAAAAGACATTGATGACACCCACAAATTTAACAACAACCTCAACATTGTAAAACACCAACAAATTCAACAACAACCTCAACTTTTAAAAGTACAAAAAAGTTCAAAACAGAATACTGATAACACCAACAAATTCAACAAAAACCTCAATATTGATAATCACCAACAATTTCAACAAGCTCAACACAGAATATCACCAAATAATCAGCAACAACCTCAACTTTGAAAAACACAAAAAAGTTCCAAAAAAAACATTCATCACACCAACAAATTCAACAACAACTTCAATATTGAAAATTACCAAGAAATTCAACGGCCTCAACTTAGAAAAACAAAAACAAATTCAACAACAACCACACCATTGAAAAACACCAAAAAATTCAACAATAAACTCAACATTGAAAAACACCATCAAATTCAACAACAACCTCAACATGGAAAAACACCAACAAATTCAACAACAAGCTCAATAATGAAAAACACCAATAAATTCAACAGCAGCCTCAACTTTTAAAAATACAAACAAGTTCTACAAAAAAACATTGATAACACCAACAAATGCAACAATAAACTCCATGTTGAAAATCACCAACAAATTCAACAACAACTTCAACATTGAAAATCATGAACAAATAAAACAACAACCTCAACATTGAAAAACACTAACAAATTCAACCACAACCTCAACTTTTAAAAGTGCAAAAAAGTTGAAAAAAGAACTTTGATAACACCAACAAATTCAACAACAACCTCAATACTGAAAATCACCAACAAATTCTACAACCTCACACATTGAAAACCACCATCAAATTCACCAACCACCTTAAGTTTAAAAAAGACGAACAAGTTCAACAAAAAATATTGCTAAATCCAACAAATTCAACAACAACCTCAACATTGAAAATCACCAACAAATTCAACAATAACCTCAACATTGAAAATCACCAGCAAATTCAACAACAACCTCAACAAAGAAAAACACCAAAAAATTCAACAACAACCACAACATTGAAAAATAACAACAAATTCAACAACCTCAACGTTGAAAAATGCAAAGAAGTTCATAAAATAACATTGATAAGACCAACAAATTCAACAACAACCTCAACATTGGAAAAACTCCAACAAATTCAACAACAAACTCTACTTTTAAAAATACAAACAACTTCAACAATAAAAGCCATTGATACCATCAACAAATTGAACAACAATCTCACTATTGAAAATCAACAGCAAATTCAACAACATCAACATTGAAAAACACCAACAAATTCAACAACAACCGCATCATTGAAAAATATCAACAAATTCAAAAACAACCTCAACATTGAAAAATACAAAAAAGTTTTAAAAATAACATTGATAACACCAAAAAATTCAACAACAACCTCAACATTGAAAAACACCAACAAATTCAACTACAACCTCAATGTTGAAAATCACCAACAAATTCAACAACAACCTCAACCTTTTAATGTACAAAAAAGTTCAAAAAAGTATATTTATAACAACAACAAATTAAACAACAACCTCAATATTGAAAATTACCAACAAATTCAACAACCTCAACATGGAAAAAACACCAACCAATTCAACAACAACCTTAACTTTTAAAAATACAAACAAGTTCAACAACAACATTGATAAAACCAACAAATTCAACAATAACCTCAACAATGAAAAACACCAACAAATTCAGCAACAATCTCAACATTGAAAAACACCAACAAATTCAACAAAAACCTCAACATTGAAAAACACCAACAAATTCAACAACAACCTCAGCAATGAAAAACACCAAAAAATTCAACAACAACCGCAACATTGAAAAATACAAAAAAGTTCAAAAAAAAAATTTATAACACCATCAAATTCAACAACAAACTCAATATTGAAAATCACCAACAAATTCAACAACCTCAAGATTGAAAAACACCAATAAATTCAACAACAATCTCAACATTGAAAAACACCAACAAATTCTACAACAACCTCCATACTGAAAATCACCAACAAATTCAACAACCACAACATTGAAAAACGCCATCAAATTCAACAAGCATGTTAACTTTTAAAAAGACGAACAAGTTCAACATAAAACATTGTTCAATACAATAAATTCAACAACAACCTCAACATTGAAAATCACCAACAAATTCAACAACAACCGCACTATTGAAAATCACCAACAAATTCAACATCAACCTCAACATTGAAAATCACCAACAAATTCAACAACAACCTTAACATAGAAAAACACCAACAAATTCAACAACAACCTCAACATTGAAAAACACTAACAAAATTAACAACAACCTCAACAATGAAAAACACCCAAAATTTCGAAAACAACCGCAACATTGATAAATACTAAAAAGTTCAAAAAATAACATTGATAAAACCAACAAATTCAACAACAACCTCAATATTCAAAATCACCAACAAATTCAACAACAACCTCAACATTAAAAAATACAAACAACTTCAACAAAAAAACATTGATAACAGCAACAAATTCAAAAACATCAACTTTGAAAAACACCAATAAATTCAACAACAACTTCAACATTGAAAAACAGCGACAAATTTAACAACAACCTCAACAATTAAAAACACCAACAAATTCAACAACAACCTCAACATTGAAAAACACCAAGAAATTGAACAACAACCTCAACTTTTCAAGGAAGAGAAAAAGTTCAAAATAAACATTGATAACACCAATAAATTCAACTACAACTTTAACATTGAACAACGCCAACAAATGCAAATACAACCTCAACATTGAAAAACACCAACAGATTCAACAACAACTTCATCTTTGATTAATACAAAAAGTTCAAAAAATAAACTTGATAACAGCAACAAATTCAACAACCACCTCATTATTGTAAAACACCAAAAATTTCAACAACAACGGCATCATTGAAAAATACGAACAAATTCAACAACAAGCTCAACATTGAAAAATACAAAAAAGTTCAAAAAATAAAATTGATAACACCAAGAAATTCAACAACAAACTCAATATTGAAAATCACCAACAAATTCAACAGCAACCTCAACATTGAAAAACACCAGCCAAATTCAGCAAAAGCTCAATATTGAAAATCATCAACAAATTCAACAACAACCACAACATTGGAAAACACCAACAAATTTAACAACAACTTTAACAATGAAAAACACCGAAAAATTCAACAACAAACTCAACCTTTAAAAATACAAACAAGTTCCACAAAATAAACAATGATGATGCAATCCAATTCAACAACAACCTCAACATTTACAAGTACAAAAAAGTTAAAAAAAACATTGATAACACCAACAAATTCAACCTCAATTTTGAAAATCACCAACAAATTCAACAACAGCCTCAACATTGAAAAAGGCCAACAAATTCAACAACAACCTCAACATTTAAAAGTACCAATAAGTTCAAAAAAGAACATTGATAACACCAACAAATTCAACAACAACCTCCACATTGAAAAACACTAACAAATTCAACAACAACCTCAACATAGAAAAACATTAACAAATTAAACAACAAATTCAACAATGAAGAACACCAAAAAATTCAACAATAACCACAACATTGAAAAATAACAACAAATTCAACAACCTCAACATTGAAAAATGCAAAAAAGTTCAAATAATAACATTGATAACACCAACAACTTCAACAACAACCTCATTATTTAAAGTCACCAACAAATTCAACAACAACCTCAACATTGCAAAACATCTACAAATTCAACAACAACCTCAACATGGAAAAACACCTAAAAATTCAACAACAACCGCAATATTGAAATATACCAACAAATTCAAAAACAACCTCAACCTTTAAAAGTATAAAAAAGTTCTAAAAAGAACTTTGATAACACCAACAAATTGAACAACATCCTCAACATTGAAAAACACCAAGAAATTCATCAACAAGCTCAACATTGAAACACACCAACAAATTGAACAATAACCTCAACTTTTACAAGAAGAGAAAAAGTTCAAAAAAGAACATTGATAAAACCAACAAATTCAACAACAACCTCTATATTGCAAATCACTAACAAATTGAACAACTTCAACAATGAAAAACACTAACAAATTAATCAACAACCTCAACATTGAAAAACACCAACAACTTCAACAAAATCAACAATGAAAAACGCCAAAAAATTCAACAACCGCAACATTGAAAAATACGAACAAATTCAACGACAACCTCAACTTTTAAAAGAAGAGAAAAAGTTTAAAAAAAACATTGATAACACCAACAAATTCAACAACAACCTCAACATTGAAAAATACAAAAAAGTTCAAAACATAACATTGAAAACACCAACAAATTCCACAACAACCTCAACATTGAAAAATACAAAGCAGTTCAAAAAAGAACATTGATAACACCAACAATTTCAGCAACAAATTCAATGTTGAAAAAACCAACAAATTCAATAACAAGCTCAACATTGAAAAACACCAACAAATTCAACAACAACGTCAACTTTTAAAAGAAGAGAAAAAGTTCAAAAAAAACATTGATAACACCAACAAATTCAACAACAACCTCAACATTGAAATACACCAATAAAATCAACAAAAACCACAATACTGAAAGTCACCAACAAGTTCAACATCAACCTCAACATTAAAAATCACCAACCAATTCAACAACCTCAACATTGAAAAACGCCACCAAATTCAACAACAACCTCAACATTGAAAATCACAAACAAATTCAATAACTTCAATATTGAAAAACACCAACAAATTCAACAACAAGCTGATTATTGAAAAATACAAAAAAGTTCAAAAAATAATATTGATAATGAATTCAACAACAAACTCGAAATTGAAAATCAACAACAAATTCAACAATAACTTCAACATTGAAAAAAACCATGAAATTCAGCAACAAGCTCAACTTTGAAAAACACCAACAAATTGAACAACAACCTCAACTTTTAAAAGAAGAGAAAAAGTTCAAAAAGGAACATTGATAAAACCAACAAATTCAACAACAACCTCAACAATGAAATACACCAATAAAATCAACAAAAAACACAATTTTGAAAGACACCAACAAGTTCAACATCAACCTCAACATTAAAAATCACCAACCAATTCAACAACCTCAACATTGAAAATCACCAACAAATTCAACAACAACCTCAACAATGAAAAACACCAACAAATTCAACAACAACCTCAACATTGAAAAACACCAACAAATTCAACACCAACGTCAACAATGATATAAAAGAACATATTCAACAACAACCTCAACATTGAACAATACAAAACAGTTCAGAAAATAACATTGATAACACCAACAATTCAGCAACAAACTCAATATTGAAAATTAAAAACAAATTCAACAACAACCTCAACATTGAAAATCACCAAAAATTCAACAACAACCTCAACAATGAAAAAACCAACAAATTCAACAACAACCTCAATATTGAACAACACCAACAAATTCATCAACAACCTCAACATTGAAAATCACAAACAAATTCAATAACTTCAATATTGAAAATCACCTACAAATTCAACAACAACCTCAACAAAAAATAATACAAAAAGTTCGAAAAATATCATTGATAACACCAACTAATTCAACAACAAGCTGATTATTGAAAAATACAAAAAAGTTCAAAAAATAATATTGATAATGAATTCAACAACAAACTCGAAATTGAAAATCAACAACAAATTCAACAATAACGTCAACATTGAAAAAAACCATGAAATTCAGCAACAAGCTCAACATTGAAAAACACCAACAAATTGAACAACAACCTCAACTTTTAAAAGAAGAGAAAAAGTTCAAAAAAGAACATTGATAAAACCAACAAATTCAACAACAACCTCAACATTGAAATACACCAATAAAATCAACATAAACCACAATATTGAAAGACACCAACAAGTTCAACATCAACCTCAACATTAAAAATCACCAGCCAATTCAACAACCTCAACATTGAAAATCACCAACAAATTCAACAACAACCTCAACAATGAAAAACACCAACAAATTCAACAACAACCTCAACATTGAAAAACACCAACAACTTCAACAACCTCAACAATGAAAAACGCCAAAAAAAATCAACAACCACCACGTTGGAAAATACCAACAAATTCAACAATAACCTCAACTTTGAAAAGAAGAGAAGTTCAAAATAAACATTGATAGCAGCAACAAATTAAACAACAACCTCAACATTGAACAATACAAAACAGTTCAGAAAATAACATTGATAACACCAACAATTCAGCAACAAACTCAATATTGAAAATTAAAAACAAATTCAACAACAACCTCAACATTGAAAATCACCAAAAATTCAACAACAAGCTCAACGTTGAAAAACACCAACAAATTCAACAACAACCTCAACATTGAAAAATACAAAAAAGTTCAAAAAATAACATTGATAACAACAACAAATTCAACAACAACCTAAATATTGAAAATCACCAACAAATTCAACAACAACGTCAACATGAAAAACACCAACAAATTCAACAGCAACCTAAATATTGAAAGACACCAACAAGTTCCACAACAACCTCAACATTGAAAATCAGTAACAAATTCTACAAGAATCTCAACATTGAAAACCGCCAACAAATTCAACAACAACCTCAACATTGAAAATCACCAACAAAGTCAACAACAACCTCAACATTGAAAATCACCAACAAATTCAACAACAACCTCAACATTGAAAAACGCCTACAAATTCAACAACAACCTCAATATTGAAAAAGACCAACAAATTCAACAAAAACCTCAGCATTGAAAAGCACCAACAAATTCAACAACAACCTCAACTTTTAAAAGAAGAGAAAAAGTTCAAAAAAAACATTGATCACACCAACAAATTCAGCATCAACCTCAACATTGAAAAGCACCAACAAATTCAACAACAACCTCAACTTTTAAAAGAAGAGAAAAAGTTCAAAAAAAACATTGATAACACCAACAAATTCAACAGGAACCTCAACATTGAAAAGCACCAACAAATTCAACAACAACCTCAACATTGAACATCACCAACAAATTCAACAACTTCAATATTGAAAATCACCAACCAATTCAACAACAACCTCCACAATGAAAAATATAAAAAAGTTCGAAAAATAACATTGATATCACCATCAAATTCAACAACAAACTCGATATTGAATATCAACAACAAATTCAACAACAACGTCAACATTGAAAAAAACGTGCAAATTCAGCAACACGCTCAACATTGAAAATCACCAACAAATTCAACAACAACCTCAACATTGAAAAAACCAACAAATTCAACAACAACCTCAATTTTTAAAAGATGAGAAAAAGTTCAAATAAAACATTGATAATACCAACAAATTCAACAACAACCTCAACATTGAAAAAGACCAATAAAATCAACAACAACCTCAACTTTTAAAAGAAGAGAAAAAGTTCAAAAAAGGACATTGATACATCCAACAAATTCAACAACAACCTCAATATTGAAAATCACCAACAAACTGAACAACCTCAACATTGACAAACACCAACAAGTTCAATAACAACCTCAACATTGAAAATCAGCATCAAATTCGACAACCTCAAGATTGAAATTCACCAACAAATTCAACAACAACATCAACATTGAAAAAACCAGGAAATTCAACAACAAGCTCAATGTTGAAAAACACCAACAAATTCAACAACAACCTCAACTTTTAAAAGAAGAGAAAAAGTTCAAAAAAACATTGATAATACCAACAAAATTGAACAAAAACCTCAACATTGAAAAAGACCAACAAATTCAACAACAACCTCAACATTGAAAAATAGAAAAAAATTCAAAAAGTAACATTGATAACACCATAAAATTCAACAACAACCTCAATATTAAAAATCACGAAAAAATTCAACAACAACCTCAACATTGAAAAACACCAACAAATTCAACAACAACCAAAATATGGAAAGACACCAACAATTCAGCAACAACCTCAACATTGAAAATCAAGCAATGAATTCAACAAGAGTCTCAACATTGAATAACGCCAACAAATTCAACAACAGCCTCAATATTGAAAATCACCAACAAATTCAACAACATCCTCAACATTGAAAAAACACCAACAACTTCATCAACCTCAACAATGTAAAACACCAACAAATTCAACAACAACATCAACATTTAAAAACACCAACAAAAACAGCAACCTCAACACTGAAAATCACCAACAAATTCAACTACAATATCAAAATTGCAAAAACAATAAAAAAATTCAGCAAGAACCTCAAATTTTAAATCTACAAAAAAGTTCAACAAAATAAACATTGAAAACAACAATACATTCAGCAAGAACCTCAACTTTGAATATCACCAACAAATTCAACAACCACAACACTGAAAAAACAGCAACAAATTCAACAACAACCTTAACTTTTAAAAATAGAAACAAGTTCAACTAAAAACATTGATAACACCACCAAATTCAACAACAACCTCAACAATGAAAAACACCAACAAATTCAACAACAACGTCAACATTGAAAAACACCGACAAATTCACCAACAAGCTCAACTTTCAAAAATACACTAAATGTTCAAAAAATAACATTGATAACAGCAACAAAGTCAACAACAACCTCAACATGGAAAAACACCAACAAATTCAACTACAACCTCAACAATGAATAACACCGACAAATTTAACAACAACCTCAACATTCAAAATTACCAACAAATTCAAGAACAACCTCAACAATGAAAAACACGAATAAATTCAACAACAACCTCAACATTGAATAACACCAACAAATTCAACAACCAGAACATTGAAAATCACCAACAAATTCAACAACAACCTCAACATTGAAAAACGCCAACAAATTCAACAACATCCTCAATTTTGAAAATCACCAACAAATTCAACAACAACCTCAACATTGAAAAACACCAACAAGTTCAACAACAACCTCAACATTGATAAAACCAACAAATTCAACAACAAGCTCAATATGGAACATCACCAACAAATAGAACAACCTCACCGTTGAAAAACACCAACAAATTCAACAACAACCTTAACTTTTAAAATTACAATCAAGTTCAACAAAAAACATTAATAACACCAACAAATTCAACATCATCCTCAACAATGAAAAACACCAACAAATTCAACAACAACCACAACATTGGAAAACACCAACAAATTTAACAACAACTTTAACAATGAAAAACACCGAAAAATTCAACAACAAACTCAACCTTTAAAAATACAAACAAGTTCCACAAAATAAACAATGATGATGCAATCCAATTCAACAACAACCTCAACATTTACAAGTACAAAAAAGTTAAAAAAAACATTGATAACACCAACAAATTCAACCTCAATTTTGAAAATCACCAACAAATTCAACAACAGCCTCAACATTGAAAAAGGCCAACAAATTCAACAACAACCTCAACATTTAAAAGTACCAATAAGTTCAAAAAAGAACATTGATAACACCAACAAATTCAACAACAACCTCCACATTGAAAAACACTAACAAATTCAACAACAACCTCAACATAGAAAAACATTAACAAATTAAACAACAAATTCAACAATGAAGAACACCAAAAAATTCAACAATAACCACAACATTGAAAAATAACAACAAATTCAACAACCTCAACATTGAAAAATGCAAAAAAGTTCAAATAATAACATTGATAACACCAACAACTTCAACAACAACCTCATTATTTAAAGTCACCAACAAATTCAACAACAACCTCAACATTGCAAAACATCTACAAATTCAACAACAACCTCAACATGGAAAAACACCTAAAAATTCAACAACAACCGCAATATTGAAATATACCAACAAATTCAAAAACAACCTCAACCTTTAAAAGTATAAAAAAGTTCTAAAAAGAACTTTGATAACACCAACAAATTGAACAACATCCTCAACATTGAAAAACACCAAGAAATTCAACAACAAACTCAACATTGAAAAAACACCAACAACTTCATCAACCTCAACAATGTAAAACACCAACAAATTCAACAACAACATCAACATTTAAAAACACCAACAAATTCAGCAACCTCAACACTGAAAATCACCAACAAATTCAACTACAATATCAAAATTGCAAAAACAATAAATAAATTCAGCAAGAACCTCAAATTTTAAATCTACAAAAAAGTTCAACAAAATAAACATTGAAAACAACAATACATTCAGCAAGAACCTCAACTTTGAATACACCAACAAATTCAACAACCTCAACATTGAAAAACAGCAACAAATTCAACAACAACCTAAACTTTTAAAAATACAAACAAGTTCAACTAAAAACATTGATAACACCACCAAATTCAACAACAACCTCAACAATGAAAAACACCAACAAATTCAACAACGTCAACATTGAAAAACACCGACAAATTCACCAACAAGCTCAACTTTCAAAAATACAATAAATGTTCAAAAAATAACATTGATAACAGCAACAAAGTCAACAACAACCTCAACATGGAAAAACACCAACAAATTCAACTACAACCTCAACAATGAAAAACACGAATAAATTCAACAACAACCTCAACATTGAATAACACCAACAAATTCAACAACCAGAACATTGAAAATCACCAACAAATTCAACAACAACCTCAACATTGAAAAACGCCAACAAATTCAACAACATCCTCAATTTTGAAAATCACCAACAAATTCAACAACAACCTCAACATTGAAAAACACCAACAAATTCAACAACAACCTCAACATTGATAAAACCAACAAATTCAACAATAAGCTCAATATGGAACATCACCAACAAATAGAACAACCTCACCGTTGAAAAACACCAACAAATTCAACAACAACCTTAACTTTTAAAATTACAATCAAGTTCAACAAAAAACATTAATAACACCAACAAATTCAACATCATCCTCAACAATGAAAAACACCCACAAATTCAACATCAACCCCAACATAGAAAAACACCAACAACTTCAACAACCTCAACAATGAAAAATACCAACAAATTCAACAACAACCTCAACATTGAAAAATACAAAAAATTTCAAAAAATAACATTGATACCAAAAACAAATTAAACAACAAACTCAATATTGAAAATCAACAACAAATTCAACAACAAGCTCAACATTGAAAAACACCAACAAATTCAACAATAACTCAAATTTTAAAAGAAGAGAAAAAGTTCAAAAAAAACATTGATAACCGCAACAAATTCAACAACAACCTTAATATTGAAAAGGATCAACAAATTCAACAACAACCTCAACTTTTAAAAGAAGAGAAAAAGTTCAAAAAAAACATTTAAAACACCAAAAAAAACAACAACGTCAATAGTGAAAAACACCAACAAATTCAACAACAACCTCAATATTGAACAACACCAACAAATTCAACATCAACCTCAACATTGAAAATCACAATTCAATAACTTCAATATTGAAAATCACCTACAAATTCAACAACAACCTCAACAAAAAATAATACAAAAAGTTTGAAAAATATCATTGATAACACCAACAAATTCAACAACAAGCTGATTATTGAAAAATACAAAAAAGTTCAAAAAATAATATTGATAATGAATTCAATAACAAACTCGAAATTGAAAATCAACAACAAATTCAACAATAACATCAACATTGAAAAAAACCATGAAATTCAGCAACAAGCTCAACATTGAAACACACCAACAAATTGAACAATAACCTCAACTTTTACAAGAAGAGAAAAAGTTCAAAAAAGAACATTGATAAAACCAACAAATTCAACAACAACCTCTATATTGCAAATCACTAACAAATTGAACAACTTCAACAATGAAAAACACTAACAAATTAATCAACAACCTCAACATTGAAAAACACCAACAACTTCAACAAAATCAACAATGAAAAACGCCAAAAAATTCAACAACCGCAACATTGAAAAATACGAACAAATTCAACGACAACCTCAACTTTTAAAAGAAGAGAAAAAGTTTAAAAAAAACATTGATAACACCAACAAATTCAACAACAACCTCAACATTGAAAAATACAAAAAAGTTCAAAACATAACATTGAAAACACCAACAAATTCCACAACAACCTCAACATTGAAAAATACAAAGCAGTTCAAAAAAGAACATTGATAACACCAACAATTTCAGCAACAAATTCAATGTTGAAAAAACCAACAAATTCAATAACAAGCTCAACATTGAAAAACACCAACAAATTCAACAACAACGTCAACTTTTAAAAGAAGAGAAAAAGTTCAAAAAAAACATTGATAACACCAACAAATTCAACAACAACCTCAACATTGAAATACACCAATAAAATCAACAAAAACCACAATACTGAAAGTCACCAACAAGTTCAACATCAACCTCAACATTAAAAATCACCAACCAATTCAACAACCTCAACATTGAAAAACGCCACCAAATTCAACAACAACCTCAACATTGAAAATCACAAACAAATTCAATAACTTCAATATTGAAAATCACCTACAAAATCAACAACAACCTCAACAAAAAATAACACAAAAAGTTCGAAAAATATCATTGATAACACCAACAAATTCAACAACAAGCTGATTATTGAAAAATACAAAAAAGTTCAAAAAATAATATTGATAATGAATTCAACAACAAACTCGAAATTGAAAATCAACAACAAATTCAACAATAACTTCAACATTGAAAAAAACCATGAAATTCAGCAACAAGCTCAACTTTGAAAAACACCAACAAATTGAACAACAACCTCAACTTTTAAAAGAAGAGAAAAAGTTCAAAAAGGAACATTGATAAAACCAACAAATTCAACAACAACCTCAACAATGAAATACACCAATAAAATCAACAAAAAACACAATTTTGAAAGACACCAACAAGTTCAACATCAAACTCAACATTAAAAATCACCAACCAATTCAACAACCTCAACATTGAAAATCACCAACAAATTCAACAACAACCTCAACAATGAAAAACACCAACAAATTCAACAACAACCTCAACATTGAAAAACACCAACAAATTCAACACCAACGTCAACAATGATATAAAAGAACATATTCAACAACAACCTCAACATTGAACAATACAAAACAGTTCAGAAAATAACATTGATAACACCAACAATTCAGCAACAAACTCAATATTGAAAATTAAAAACAAATTCAACAACAACCTCAACATTGAAAATCACCAAAAATTCAACAACAACCTCAACAATGAAAAAACCAACAAATTCAACAACAACCTCAATATTGAACAACACCAACAAATTCATCAACAACCTCAACATTGAAAATCACAAACAAATTCAATAACTTCAATATTGAAAATCACCTACAAATTCAACAACAACCTCAACAAAAAATAATACAAAAAGTTCGAAAAATATCATTGATAACACCAACTAATTCAACAACAAGCTGATTATTGAAAAATACAAAAAAGTTCAAAAAATAATATTGATAATGAATTCAACAACAAACTCGAAATTGAAAATCAACAACAAATTCAACAATAACGTCAACATTGAAAAAAACCATGAAATTCAGCAACAAGCTCAACATTGAAAAACACCAACAAATTGAACAACAACCTCAACTTTTAAAAGAAGAGAAAAAGTTCAAAAAAGAACATTGATAAAACCAACAAATTCAACAACAACCTCAACATTGAAATACACCAATAAAATCAACATAAACCACAATATTGAAAGACACCAACAAGTTCAACATCAACCTCAACATTAAAAATCACCAGCCAATTCAACAACCTCAACATTGAAAATCACCAACAAATTCAACAACAACCTCAACAATGAAAAACACCAACAAATTCAACAACAACCTCAACATTGAAAAACACCAACAACTTCAACAACCTCAACAATGAAAAACGCCAAAAAAAATCAACAACCACCACGTTGGAAAATACCAACAAATTCAACAATAACCTCAACTTTGAAAAGAAGAGAAGTTCAAAATAAACATTGATAGCAGCAACAAATTAAACAACAACCTCAACATTGAACAATACAAAACAGTTCAGAAAATAACATTGATAACACCAACAATTCAGCAACAAACTCAATATTGAAAATTAAAAACAAATTCAACAACAACCTCAACATTGAAAATCACCAAAAATTCAACAACAACTTCAACAATGAAAAAACCAACAAATTCAACAACAAGCTCAACGTTGAAAAACACCAACAAATTCAACAACAACCTCAACATTGAAAAATACAAAAAAGTTCAAAAAATAACATTGATAACAACAACAAATTCAACAACAACCTAAATATTGAAAATCACCAACAAATTCAACAACAACGTCAACATGAAAAACACCAACAAATTCAACAGCAACCTAAATATTGAAAGACACCAACAAGTTCCACAACAACCTCAACATTGAAAATCAGTAACAAATTCTACAAGAATCTCAACATTGAAAACCGCCAACAAATTCAACAACAACCTCAACATTGAAAATCACCAACAAAGTCAACAACAACCTCAACATTGAAAATCACCAACAAATTCAACAACAACCTCAACATTGAAAAACGCCTACAAATTCAACAACAACCTCAATATTGAAAAAGACCAACAAATTCAACAAAAACCTCAGCATTGAAAAGCACCAACAAATTCAACAACAACCTCAACTTTTAAAAGAAGAGAAAAAGTTCAAAAAAAACATTGATCACACCAACAAATTCAACATCAACCTCAACATTGAAAAGCACCAACAAATTCAACAACAACCTCAACTTTTAAAAGAAGAGAAAAAGTTCAAAAAAAACATTGATAACACCAACAAATTCAACAGGAACCTCAACATTGAAAAGCACCAACAAATTCAACAACAACCTCAACATTGAACATCACCAACAAATTCAACAACTTCAATATTGAAAATCACCAACCAATTCAACAACAACCTCCACAATGAAAAATATAAAAAAGTTCGAAAAATAACATTGATAACTCCAACAAATTCAACAACAACGTGAACATTGAAAAATACAAAAAAGTTCTAAAAATAACATTGATATCACCATCAAATTCAACAACAAACTCGATATTGAATATCAACAACAAATTCAACAACAACGTCAACATTGAAAAAAACGTGCAAATTCAGCAACACGCTCAACATTGAAAATCACCAACAAATTCAACAACAACCTCAACATTGAAAAAACCAACAAATTCAACAACAACCTCAATTTTTAAAAGATGAGAAAAAGTTCAAATAAAACATTGATAATACCAACAAATTCAACAACAACCTCAACATTGAAAAAGACCAACAAAATCAACAACAACCTCAACTTTTAAAAGAAGAGAAAAAGTTCAAAAAAGGACATTGATACATCCAACAAATTCAACAACAACCTCAATATTGAAAATCACCAACAAACTGAACAACCTCAACATTGACAAACACCAACAAGTTCAATAACAACCTCAACATTGAAAATCAGCATCAAATTCGACAACCTCAAGATTGAAATTCACCAACAAATTCAACAACAACATCAACATTGAAAAAACCAGGAAATTCAACAACAAGCTCAATGTTGAAAAACACCAACAAATTCAACAACAACCTCAACTTTTAAAAGAAGAGAAAAAGTTCAAAAAAACATTGATAATACCAACAAAATTGAACAACAACCTCAACATTGAAAAAGACCAACAAATTCAACAACAACCTCAACATTGAAAAATAGAAAAAAATTCAAAAAGTAACATTGATAACACCATAAAATTCAACAACAACCTCAATATTAAAAATCACGAAAAAATTCAACAACAACCTCAACATTGAAAAACACCAACAAATTCAACAACAACCAAAATATGGAAAGACACCAACAATTCAGCAACAACCTCAACATTGAAAATCAAGCAATGAATTCAACAAGAGTCTCAACATTGAATAACGCCAACAAATTCAACAACAGCCTCAATATTGAAAATCACCAACAAATTCAACAACATCCTCAACATTGAAAAAACACCAACAACTTCATCAACCTCAACAATGTAAAACACCAACAAATTCAACAACAACATCAACATTTAAAAACACCAACAAAAACAGCAACCTCAACACTGAAAATCACCAACAAATTCAACTACAATATCAAAATTGCAAAAACAATAAAAAAATTCAGCAAGAACCTCAAATTTTAAATCTACAAAAAAGTTCAACAAAATAAACATTGAAAACAACAATACATTCAGCAAGAACCTCAACTTTGAATATCACCAACAAATTCAACAACCACAACACTGAAAAAACAGCAACAAATTCAACAACAACCTTAACTTTTAAAAATAGAAACAAGTTCAACTAAAAACATTGATAACACCACCAAATTCAACAACAACCTCAACAATGAAAAACACCAACAAATTCAACAACAACGTCAACATTGAAAAACACCGACAAATTCACCAACAAGCTCAACTTTCAAAAATACACTAAATGTTCAAAAAATAACATTGATAACAGCAACAAAGTCAACAACAACCTCAACATGGAAAAACACCAACAAATTCAACTACAACCTCAACAATGAATAACACCGACAAATTTAACAACAACCTCAACATTCAAAATTACCAACAAATTCAAGAACAACCTCAACAATGAAAAACACGAATAAATTCAACAACAACCTCAACATTGAAAAACGCCAACAAATTCAACAACATCCTCAATTTTGAAAATCACCAACAAATTCAACAACAACCTCAACATTGAAAAACACCAACAAGTTCAACAACAACCTCAACATTGATAAAACCAACAAATTCAACAACAAGCTCAATATGGAACATCACCAACAAATAGAACAACCTCACCGTTGAAAAACACCAACAAATTCAACAACAACCTTAACTTTTAAAATTACAATCAAGTTCAACAAAAAACATTAATAACACCAACAAATTCAACATCATCCTCAACAATGAAAAACACCAACAAATTCAACAACAACCCCAACATAGAAAAACACCAACAACTTCAACAACCTCAACAATGAAAAATACCAACAAATTCAACAACAACCTCAACATTGAAAAATACAAAAAATTTCAAAAAATAACATTGATATCAAAAACAAATTTAACGACAAACTCAATATTGAAAATCAACAACAAATTCAACAACAAGCTCAACATTGAAAAACATCAACAAATTCAACAATAACTCAAATTTTAAAAGAAGAGAAAAAGTTAAAAAAAAACATTGATAACCCCAACAAATTCAACAACAACCTTAATATTGAAAAGGATCAACAAATTCAACAACAACCTCAACTTTTAAAAGAAGAGAAAAAGTTCAAAAAAAACATTTAAAACACCAAAAAAAACAACAACGTCAATAGTGAAAAACACCAACAAATTCAACAACAACCTCAATATTGAACAACACCAACAAATTCAACATCAACCTCAACATTGAAAATCACAATTCAATATTGAAAATCACCTACAAATTCAACAACAACCTCAACAAAAAATAATACAAAAAGTTTGAAAAATATCATTGATAACACCAACAAATTCAACAACAAGCTGATTATTGAAAAATACAAAAAAGTTCAAAAAATAATATTGATAATGAATTCAATAACAAACTCGAAATTGAAAATCAACAACAAATTCAACAATAACATCAACATTGAAAAAAACCATGAAATTCAGCAACAAGCTCAACATTGAAACACACCAACAAATTGAACAATAACCTCAACTTTTACAAGAAGAGAAAAAGTTCAAAAAAGAACATTGATAAAACCAACAAATTCAACAACAACCTCTATATTGCAAATCACTAACAAATTGAACAACTTCAACAATGAAAAACACTAACAAATTAATCAACAACCTCAACATTGAAAAACACCAACAACTTCAACAAAATCAACAATGAAAAACGCCAAAAAATTCAACAACCGCAACATTGAAAAATACGAACAAATTCAACGACAACCTCAACTTTTAAAAGAAGAGAAAAAGTTTAAAAAAAACATTGATAACACCAACAAATTCAACAACAACCTCAACATTGAAAAATACAAAAAAGTTCAAAACATAACATTGAAAACACCAACAAATTCCACAACAACCTCAACATTGAAAAATACAAAGCAGTTCAAAAAAGAACATTGATAACACCAACAATTTCAGCAACAAATTCAATGTTGAAAAAACCAACAAATTCAATAACAAGCTCAACATTGAAAAACACCAACAAATTCAACAACAACGTCAACTTTTAAAAGAAGAGAAAAAGTTCAAAAAAAACATTGATAACACCAACAAATTCAACAACAACCTCAAAATTGAAATACACCAATAAAATCAACAAAAACCACAATACTGAAAGTCACCAACAAGTTCAACATCAACCTCAACATTAAAAATCACCAACCAATTCAACAACCTCAACATTGAAAAACGCCACCAAATTCAACAACAACCTCAACATTGAAAATCACAAACAAATTCAATAACTTCAATATTGAAAATCACCTACAAAATCAACAACAACCTCAACAAAAAATAACACAAAAAGTTCGAAAAATATCATTGATAACACCAACAAATTCAACAACAAGCTGATTATTGAAAAATACAAAAAAGTTCAAAAAATAATATTGATAATGAATTCAACAACAAACTCGAAATTGAAAATCAACAACAAATTCAACAATAACTTCAACATTGAAAAAAACCATGAAATTCAGCAACAAGCTCAACTTTGAAAAACACCAACAAATTGAACAACAACCTCAACTTTTAAAAGAAGAGAAAAAGTTCAAAAAGGAACATTGATAAAACCAACAAATTCAACAACAACCTCAACAATGAAATACACCAATAAAATCAACAAAAAACACAATTTTGAAAGACACCAACAAGTTCAACATCAACCTCAACATTAAAAATCACCAACCAATTCAACAACCTCAACATTGAAAATCACCAACAAATTCAACAACAACCTCAACAATGAAAAACACCAACAAATTCAACAACAACTTCAACATTGAAAACCACCAACAAATTCAACACCAACGTCAACATTGAAAAAAACCAGCAAATTCAGCAACAAGCTCAACATTGAAAAACACCAACAAATTGAACAACAGCCTCAACTTTTAAAAGAAGAGATAAAGTTCGAAAAGAACATTGATCAAATCAACAAATTCAACCACAACCTCAATGTTGAAAATCACCAACAATTTGAACAACCTCAACATTGAAAAACAGCAACAAATTCAACAACAACCTCAACATTGAAAAACACCAACAACTTCAACAATGAAAAACGCCCAAAAAATCAGCAACTACCACATTGAAAAATACCAACAAATTCAACAATAACCTCAACTTTGAAAAGAAGAGAAGTTCAAAATAAACATTGATAACAGCAACAAATTAAACAACAACCTCAACACTGAACAATACAAAACAGTTCAGAAAATAACATTGATAACACCAACAATTCAGCAACAAACTCAATATTGAAAATTAAAAACAAATTCAACAACAACCTCAATATTGAACAACACCAACAAATTCAACAACAACCTCAACATTGAAAATCACAAACAAATTCAATAACTTCAATATTGAAAATCACCTACAAATTCAACAACAACCTCAACAAAAAATAATACAAAAAGTTCGAAAAATATCATTGATAACACCAACAAATTCAACAACAAGCTGATTATTGAAAAATACAAAAAAGTTCAAAAAATAATATTGATAATGAATTCAACAACAAACTCGAAATTGAAAATCAACAACAAATTCAACAATAACTTCAACATTGAAAAAAACCATGAAATTCAGCAACAAGCTCAACATTGAAAAACACCAACAAATTGAACAACAACCTCAACTTTTAAAAGAAGAGAAAAAGTTCAAAAAAGAACATTGATAAAACCATCAAATTCAACAAAAACCTCAGCATTGAAATACACCAATAAAATCAACAAAAACCACAATTTTGAAAGACACCAACAAGTTCAACATCAACCTCAACATTAAAAATCACCAACCAATTCAACAACCTCAACAATGAAAAACACCAACAAATTCAACAACAACTTCAACATTGAAAAACACCAACATATTCAACACCAACGTCAACATTGAAAAAAACCAGCAAATTCAGCAACAAGCTCAACATTGAAAAACACCAACAAATTGAACAACAGCCTCAACTTTTAAAAGAAGAGATAAAGTTCGAAAAGAACATTGATCAAATCAACAAATTCAACCACAACCTCAATGTTGAAAATCACCAACAATTTGAACAACCTCAACATTGAAAAACAGCAACAAATTCAACAACAACCTCAACATTGAAAAACACCAACAACTTCAACAACCTCAACAATGAAAAACGCCAAAAAAAATCAACAACCACCACATTGAAAAAGACCAACAAATTCAACAATAACCTCAACTTTGAAAAGAAGAGAAAAAGTTTAAAAAAAACATTGATAACACCAACAAATTCAACAACAACCTCAACATTGAAAAATACAAAAAAGTTCAAAAAAGAACATTGATAACACCAACAATTTCAGCAACAAATTCAATGTTGAAAAAACCAACAAATTCAATAACAAGCTCAACATTGAAAAACAACAACAAATTCAACAACAACGTCAACTTTTAAAAGAAGAGAAAAAGTTCAAAAAAAACATTGATAACACCAACAAATTCAACAACAACCTGAACATTGAAATAAACCAATAAAATCAACAAAAAACACAATATTGAAAGACACCAACAAGTGCAACATGAACCTCAACATTAAAAATCACCAACCAATTCAACAACCTCAACATTGAAAATCACCAACAAATTCAACACCAACGTCAACATTGAAAAAAACCAGCAAATTCAGCAACAAGCTCAACATTGAAAAACACCAATAAATTGAACAACAACCTCAACTTTTAAAAGAAGAGATAAAGTTTGAAAAGAACATTGATCAAAACAACAAATTCAACCACAACCTCAAAGTGAAAATCACCAACAATTTGAACAACCTCAACATTGAAAAACAGCAACAAATTCAGCAACAACCTCAACATTGAAAAACACCAACAACTTCAACAACCTCAACAATGAAAAACGCCAAAAAAATCAACAACCGCCACATTGAAAAATACCAACAAATTCAACAATAACCTCAACTTTGAAAAGAAGAGAAGTTCAAAATAAACATTGATAACAGCAACAAATTAAACAACAACCTCAACACTGAACAATACAAAACAGTTCAGAAAATAACATTGATAACACCAACAATTCAGCAACAAACTCAATATTGAAAATTAAAAACAAATTCAACAACAACCTCAACATTGAAAATCACCAAAAATTCAACAACAATCTCAACAATGAAAAAACCAACAAATTCAACAACAAGCTCAACGTTGAAAAACACCAACAAATTCAACAACAACCTCAACATTGAACATCACCAACAAATTCAACAACTTCAATATTGAAAATCACCAACCCATTCAACAACAACCTCAACAATGAAAAATACAAAAAAGTTCGAAAAATAACATTGATAACTCCAACAAATTCAACAACAACGTGAACATTGAAAAATATAAAAAAGTTCTAAAAATAACATTGATATCACCATCAAATTCAACAACAAACTCGATATTGAAAATCAACAACAAATTCAACAACAACGTCAACATTGAAAAAAACGTGCAAATTCAGCAACACGCTCAACATTGAAAAACACCAACAAATTGAACAACAACCTCAACTTTTAAAAGAAGAGAAAAAGAACAAAAAAGAACATTGATAAATCCATCAAATTCAACAACAACCTCAATATTGAAAATCACCAACAAATTGAACAACCTCAACATTGAAAAACACCAACAAGTTCAACAAGAACCTCAACATTGAAAATCACCAACAAATTCGACAACCTCAACATTGAAAATCACCAACAAATTCAACAACATCCTCAACATTGAAAAAACCAACAAATTCAACAACAAGCTCAATGTTGAGAAACACCAACAAATTCAACAACAACCTCACTTTTTAAAAGAAGAGAAAAAGTTCAAATAAAACATTGATAATACCAACAAATTCAACAACAACCTCAACATTGAAAAAGACCAACAAAATCAACAACAACCTCAACTTTTAAAAGAAGAAAAAAAGTTCAAAAAAGGACATTGATACATCCAACAAATTCAACAACAACCTCAATATTGAAAATCACCAACAAACTGAACAACCTCAACATTGACAAACACCAACAAGTTCAATAACAACCTCAACATTGAAAATCACCATCAAATTCGACAACCTCAAGATTGAAAATCACCAACAAATTCACCAACAACTTCAACATTGAAAAAAACCAACAAATTCAACAACAAGCTCAATGTTGAAAAACACCAACAAATTCAACAACAACCTCAACTTTTAAAAGAAGAGAAAAAGTTGGAAAAAACATTGATAACGCCAACAAATTCAACAGCAACCTCAACATTGAAAAATAGAATAAAGTTCAAAAAATAACATTGATAAAACCAACAAATTCAACAACAACATCAACATTGAAGAATACTAAAAAGTTCAACAAATAACGTTGGTAACACCAACAAATTCAAAAACAAACTCAATATTGCAAATCACCTACAAATTCAACAACGACGTCAACATTGAAGAACACCAACAAATTCAACAACCTCAACATTGAAAAACACCATCAAATCCAACAACCTCAACAGTCAAAATCACCAAAAGATTCAACAACAACCTCAACAATGAAAATCACCAAAAAATTCAACAACAATCTCAACATTGAAAAACACCAACAAATTCATCAACAACCTTAACTTTTAAAAATACATAAAAGTTCAACAAAAAACATTGATAACACCAACAAATTCAACAAAAACCTCAACAATGAAAAACACATACAAATTCAAAAACAACCTAAACATTGAAAACAGCAGCAAATTCAAAAACAACCTCAACAATGAAAAATAACAACAAATTCAATAACAACAACAACATTGAAAAATACCAACAAATTCAACAACAACCTCAACATTGAAAAATACAAAATAGTTCAAAAAATAACATTGATAACACCAACAAATTCAACAACAACCTCAATATTGAAAGATTCCAACAAGTTCAACAAATACCTCAACATTGAAAATCAGCAACAAATTCAACAACAATCTCAACATTGAAAAACGCCAACAAATTCAAGAACAAAAACAATATTGAAAAACAACAACAAATTCAACATCAACCTCAACATTGAAAAACACCAACAAATTCAACAAGAACCTCAACTTTTAAAAGTACAAAAAAGTTCAAAAAATAACATTGATAAGACTAACAAATTAAACAACCTCAATGTTGAAAATCACCAACAAATTGAACAACCTCGACATTGAAAAACACCAACAAATTCAACAACAACCCCTACATTGAAAAATACAAAAAAGTTCAAAAAAAAACATTGATAACACCAACAAATTCGACAACAAACTCAATATTGAAAATCAACAACAAATTCAACAACAGCCTCAACATTGAAAAACACCAACAAATTCAACAACAACCTCAACATTGCAAAAAACCTACAAATTCTACAACAACCTCAACTTTGAAAAACACCAACAAATTCAACAACAATCTGACCTTTTAAAAATACAAACAAGTTCAACAACCTCAACATTGAAAAACACCAACAAATTCAACAACCTCAACATTAAAAATCACCAACAAATTCAACAACGACCTCAACAAGGAAAAACACCAAAAAATTCTACAACAACCTCAACATTGAAAAACACCAACAAATTCAACAACAATCTGACCTTTTAAAAATACAAACAAGTTCAAGAAAAATATCGATAACAAGAATAAATTCAACAAAAACCTCAACAATGAAAAACACCAACAAATTCAACAACAACCTCAACATTGCAAAACACAATCAATTCCAACAACCTCAACAGTCAAAATCACCAACAAATTCAACAACAACCTCAACAATGAAAATCACCAAAAAATTCAACAACAACCTAAACATTGAAACACACCAACAAATTCACCATCAACCTTAACTTTCAAAAATACATAAAAGTTCAACAAAAATCATTGATAACACCAACAAATTCAACAAAAACCTCAACAATGAAAAACACCTACAAATTCAAAAACAACCTCAACATTGAAAACAGCAACAAATTCAAAAACAACCTCAACAATGAAAAACAACAACAAATTCAATAACAACATCAAATTTGAAAAATACCAACAAATTCAACAACAACCTCAACATTGAATAATACAAAATAGATCAAAAAATAACATTGATAACACCAACAAATTCAAAAACAACCTCAATATTGAAAATCACCAACAAATTCAACAACAACCTCAACATTGAAAAACAACAACAAATTCAACAACAACCCCTTCATTGAAAAATACAAAAAGTTCAAAAAATAACACTGATAACACCAACAAATTCGACAACAAACTCAATATTGAAAATCAACAACAAAGTCAACAACAATCTCAACATTGAAAACACCAACAAATTCAACAATAACCTCAACATTGCAAAAAACCTACAAATTCAACCAGAAGCTCAAGATTGAAAAATACCAACAAATTCAACATGAACCTCAACTTTTAAAAGAAGAGAAAAAGTTCTAAAAAAAAAATTGATATCACCAAGAAATTCAACAACAAACTCAACATTGAAAAACACCAACAAATTCAACAACAACCTCAATATTGAAAGACATCTACAAATTCAACAACAACCTCAACTTTGATAATCAGCAACATATTCAACAACATTAATATTGAAAATCCCTAACAAATTCGTAAACAACCTCAACAATGAAAAACACCAACAAATTCAATAACAACATCAACATTGAAAAATACCAACAAATTCAACAACAACCTCAACATTGAAAGATACAAAAAAGTTCAAAAAATAACATTGATAACACCAACTTCAACAACAACCTCAAAGTTGAAAAACACCAACAAATTCAACAACAACCACAATATTGAAAGATTCCAACAAGTTCAACAAATACCTCAACATTGAAAATCAGCAACAAATTCAACAACAATCTCAACATTGAAAAACACCAACAAATTCAACAACAACCTCAACTTTTAAAAGTACAAAAAAGTTAAAAAAAGAACATTGATAAGACTAACAAATTAAACAACAACCTCAATGTTGAAAATCACCAACAAATTGAACAACCTCAACATTGAAAAACACCAACAAATTCAACAACAACCCGTAGAAATAGAAAAAAGTTCAAAACATAACATTGATAACACCAACAATTTCAACAACAACCACAACATTGAAAAACACCAGCAAATTCAACAACAACCTCAAAATTGCAAAAGACCAACAAATTCAACCAGAAGCTCAACATTGAAAAACACCAACAAATTCAACAAGAACCTCAACTTTTAAAAGAAGAGAAATATTTCTAAAAAAATCATTGATAACACCAAGAAATTCAACAACAAACTTAACATTGAAAAACACCAACAAATTCAATAACAACCTCAACTTTGTTAATCACCAAAATATTCAACAACATCAATATTGAAAATCACTAACAAATTCAACAACAACCTCAACATTGAAAAACACCAACAAATTCAACAACCTCAACATTGAAAAACACCAACAAATTCAACAACCTCAACATTGAAAATCACCAACAAATTCAACAACAACCTCAACAAGGAAAAACGCCAAAAAATTCAACAACAACCTCAACATTGAAAAACACCAACAAATTCAACAACAATCTGAACTTTTGAAAATACAAACAAGTTCAACAAAAAACATTTATAACACCAACAATTTCAACAACAACCTCAAAAATAAAATACTCCAACAAATTCAACAACCTCAACATTGATAACACCAACAAATTCAACAACAACCTCAATAATGAAAATCTACAACAAATTCAACAACAACCTCAATATTGAAAGACACCAACAAGTTCAACAACGACCTCCACATTGAAATTCAGCAACAATATCAACAACTATCTCAACATTGAAAAATGCCAACAAATTCAACAACAACCTCAACATTGAAAATCACCAACAAATTCAGCAACCTCAACATTGAATATCACCAACAAATTCAACAACAACCTCAACAATGAAACACACCAACAAATTCAACAACAACCTCAACATTGAGAAACACCAACAAATTCAACAACAATCAAAACTTTCAAAAATATAAAAAAGTTCTAAAATTAACATTGACAACACCAGCAAATTCAATAAAAAACAACCTCAATATTGAAAATCAGCAACAAATTCAAAAACCTCAACAATGAAAAACACCAACAAATTCAACAACAATCTCAGCATTGAAAAATACAAAAAAGTTCAAAAAATAACGTTGATAACACCAACAAATTCAACAACAACCTCAATATTGAAAATCATCAAAAAATTCAAACAATAACATTAACCTTTAAAATTACAAACAAGTTCAACAAAACACATTGATAACACCAACAATTTCAACAACAACCGCAAAAATAAAATACTCCAACAAATTCAACAACCTCAACATTGATAAACACCAACAACCTCAACAATGAAAAATACCAAAAAATTCAACAACAACAGCAACATTGAAAAATGCCACAAATTCAACAAGAAGCTCAACATTGAAAACTACAAAAAATTTCAAAAAATAACATTGATAACACCAACAAATTCAACAACAACCTCAATATTGAAAATCAGCAACAAATTCAACAACTATCTCAACATTGAAAAACGCCAACAATTTCAACAACAACCTCAACATTGAAAATCACCAACAAATTCAGCAACCTCAACATTGAATATCACCAACAAATTCAACAACAACCTCAACAATCAAAAACACCAACAAATTCAACAACAACCTCAACATTGAGAAACACCAACAAATTCAACAACAACCTCAACATTGAAAAATACAAAAAAGTTCAAAAAATAACATTGATAACACCAACAAATTCAACAACAACCTCAATACTGAAAATCAACAACTAATTCAACAACAACCTCAAAATTGAAAAACACCAACAAAATCAACAACAACCTCAATATTGAAAGACACCAACAAGTTCAGCAACGACCTCAACATTGAAAATCAGCAACAAATTCAACAACTATCTCAACATTGAAAAACGCCAACAAATTCAACAACAACCTCAACATTGAAAATCACCAACAAATTCCGCAACCTCAACATTGAATATCTCCAACAAATTCAACAACAACCTCAACAATGAAAAACACCAACAAATTCAACAACAACCTCAACATTGAGAAACACCAACAAATTCAACAACAATCAAAACTTTCAAAAATACAAAAAAGTTCTAAAATTAACATTGACAACAGCAGCAAATTCAATAAAAAACAAGCTCAATACTGAAAATCAGCAACAAATTCAACAACCTCAACATTGAAAAACAGCAGCAAATTCAACAACAACCTCAACATTGAAAAATACAAATAAGTTCAAAAAATAACATTGATAACGCCAACAAATTCAACAACAACCTCAATATTGAAAATCACCAACAAATTCAAACAAAAGTCTCAACGTTGAAAAACACCACCAAATTCAACAACAACCTCAACATTGAAAAACACCAACAAATTCAACAACAACCTCAACTTTTAAAAGAAGAGAAAAAGTTCAAAAAAAATATTGGTAACACCAACAATTTCAGCAACAAACTCAATATTGAAAATCAAAAACAAATTCAACAACAACCTCAACATTGAAAATCAACAACAAATTCAACAACCTCAACATTGAAAAAACCAACAAATTCAAAGACTACCTCAACTTTTAAATAAAGAGAAAAAGTTCAAAAAAAACAATGATAACACCAACAACTTCAACAACAACCACAACATTGAAAAGCACCAACAAATTCAAGAACAACCTCAACACTGAAAAACAGCAACAAATTAAACAAGAACCTCAACATTGAAAAATACCAACAAATTCAAAAACAACCTCAACATTGATAAATACAAAAAAGTTCAAAAAATAACATTGATAACACTAACAAATTCAACAACAACATCAATACTGAAAATCACCAACAAATTCAACAACAGCCTCAATATTGAAAGACACGAAAAAGTTCAACAACGATCTCAACATTGAAAATCAGCAACAAATTCAACAAATATCTCAACATTGAAAAACACCAACAAATTCAAGAACCTCGACATTGAAAATCACCAACAAATTCAACAACAACCTCAAGCATGAAAAACACCAACAAATTCAACAACAACCTCAACATTGAAAAACACCATCAAATTCAACAATTATCTCAACATTGAAAAACGCCACCAAATTCAACAACAACCTCAACATTGAATATCACCAACAAATTCAACAACAACCTCAACAATGAAAAACACCAACAAATTCAACAACAACCTCAACATTGAGAAACACCAAAAAATTCAGCAACAATCAAAACTTTCAAAAATACAAAAAAGTTCTAAAATTAACATTGACAGCAGCAGCAAATTCAATAAAAAACAAGTTCAATACTGAAAATCAGCAACAAATTCAACAACCTCAACATTGAAAAACAGCAGCAAATTCAACAACAATCTCAGCATTGAAAAATACCAACAAATTCAACAACAACCTCAACATTGAAAAATACAAATAAGTTCAAAAAATAACATTGATAACACTAACAAATTCAACAACAACATCAATACTGAAAATCACCAACAAATTCAACAACAGCCTCAATATTGAAAGACACGAAAAAGTTCAGCAACGATCTCAACATTGAAAATCAGCAACAAATTCATCAAATATCTCAACATTTAAAAACACCAACAAATTCAAGAACCTCGACATTGAAAATCACCAACAAATTCAACAACAACCTCAACATTGAAAAACACCATCAAATTCAACAACTATCTCAACATTGAAAAACGCCACCAAATTCAACAACAACCTCAACATTGAATATCACCAACAAATTCAACAACAACCTCAACAATGAAAAACACCAACAAATTCAACAACAACCTCAACATTGAGAAACACCAAAAAATTCAGCAACAATCAAAACTTTCAAAAATACAAAAAAGTTCTAAAATTAACATTGACAACAGCAGCAAATTCAATAAAAAACAAGCTCAATACTGAAAATCAGCAACAAATTCAACAACCTCAACATTGAAAAACAGCTGCAAATTCAACAACAATCTCAGCATTGAAAAATACCAACAAATTCAACAACAACCTCAACATTGAAAAATACAAATAAGTTCAAAAAATAACATTGATAACGCCAACAAATTCAACAACAACCTCAATGTTGAAAATCACCAACAAATTCAACAACAACCTCAACATTGAAAAACACCAACAAATTCAACAACAACCTCAACTTTTAGAAGAAGAGAAAAAGTTCAAAAAAAATATTGGTAACACCAACAATTTCAGCAACAAACTCAATATTGAAAATCAAAAACAAATTCAACAACAACCTCAACATTGAAAATCACCAACAAATTCAACAACCTCAACATTGAAAAAACCAACAAATTCAAAGACTACCTCAACTTTTAAAAAAAGAGAAAAAGTTCAAAAAAAACAATAACACCAACAACTTCAACAACAACCACAACATTGAAAAGCACCAACAAATTCAAGAACAACCTCAACACTGAAAAACAGCAACAAATTAAACAAGAACCTCAACATTGAAAAATACCAACAAATTCAACAACAATCTCAGCATTGAAAAATACAAAAAAGTTCAAAAAATAACGTTGATAACACCAACAAATTCAACAACAACCTCAATATTGAAAATCATCAAAAAATTCAAACAATAACATTAACCTTTAAAATTACAAACAAGTTCAACAAAACACATTGATAACACCAACAATTTCAACAACAACCGCAAAAATAAAATACTCCAACAAATTCAACAACCTCAACATTGATAAACACCAACAACCTCAACAATGAAAAATACCAAAAAATTCAACAACAACAGCAACATTGAAAAATGCCACAAATTCAACAAGAAGCTCAACATTGAAAACTACAAAAAATTTCAAAAAATAACATTGATAACACCAACAAATTCAACAACAACCTCAATATTGAAAATCAGCAACAAATTCAACAACTATCTCAACATTGAAAAACGCCAACAATTTCAACAACAACCTCAACATTGAAAATCACCAACAAATTCAGCAACCTCAACATTGAATATCACCAACAAATTCAACAACAACCTCAACAATCAAAAACACCAACAAATTCAACAACAACCTCAACATTGAGAAACACCAACAAATTCAACAACAACCTCAACATTGAAAAATACAAAAAAGTTCAAAAAATAACATTGATAACACCAACAAATTCAACAACAACCTCAATACTGAAAATCAACAACTAATTCAACAACAACCTCAAAATTGAAAAACACCAACAAAATCAACAACAACCTCAATATTGAAAGACACCAACAAGTTCAGCAACGACCTCAACATTGAAAATCAGCAACAAATTCAACAACTATCTCAACATTGAAAAACGCCAACAAATTCAACAACAACCTCAACATTGAAAATCACCAACAAATTCCGCAACCTCAACATTGAATATCTCCAACAAATTCAACAACAACCTCAACAATGAAAAACACCAACAAATTCAACAACAACCTCAACATTGAGAAACACCAACAAATTCAACAACAATCAAAACTTTCAAAAATACAAAAAAGTTCTAAAATTAACATTGACAACAGCAGCAAATTCAATAAAAAACAAGCTCAATACTGAAAATCAGCAACAAATTCAACAACCTCAACATTGAAAAACAGCAGCAAATTCAACAACAACCTCAACATTGAAAAATACAAATAAGTTCAAAAAATAACATTGATAACGCCAACAAATTCAACAACAACCTCAATATTGAAAATCACCAACAAATTCAAACAAAAGTCTCAACGTTGAAAAACACCACCAAATTCAACAACAACCTCAACATTGAAAAACACCAACAAATTCAACAACAACCTCAACTTTTAAAAGAAGAGAAAAAGTTCAAAAAAAATATTGGTAACACCAACAATTTCAGCAACAAACTCAATATTGAAAATCAAAAACAAATTCAACAACAACCTCAACATTGAAAATCACCAACAAATTCAACAACCTCAACATTGAAAAAACCAACAAATTCAAAGACTACCTCAACTTTTAAATAAAGAGAAAAAGTTCAAAAAAAACAGTGATAACACCAACAACTTCAACAACAACCACAACATTGAAAAGCACCAACAAATTCAAGAACAACCTCAACACTGAAAAACAGCAACAAATTAAACAAGAACCTCAACATTGAAAAATACCAACAAATTCAAAAACAACCTCAACATTGATAAATACAAAAAAGTTCAAAAAATAACATTGATAACACTAACAAATTCAACAACAACATCAATACTGAAAATCACCAACAAATTCAACAACAGCCTCAATATTGAAAGACACGAAAAAGTTCAACAACGATCTCAACATTGAAAATCAGCAACAAATTCAACAAATATCTCAACATTGAAAAACACCAACAAATTCAAGAACCTCGACATTGAAAATCACCAACAAATTCAACAACAACCTCAAGCATGAAAAACACCAACAAATTCAACAACAACCTCAACATTGAAAAACACCATCAAATTCAACAATTATCTCAACATTGAAAAACGCCACCAAATTCAACAACAACCTCAACATTGAATATCACCAACAAATTCAACAACAACCTCAACAATGAAAAACACCAACAAATTCAACAACAACCTCAACATTGAGAAACACCAAAAAATTCAGCAACAATCAAAACTTTCAAAAATACAAAAAAGTTCTAAAATTAACATTGACAGCAGCAGCAAATTCAATAAAAAACAAGTTCAATACTGAAAATCAGCAACAAATTCAACAACCTCAACATTGAAAAACAGCAGCAAATTCAACAACAATCTCAGCATTGAAAAATACCAACAAATTCAACAACAACCTCAACATTGAAAAATACAAATAAGTTCAAAAAATAACATTGATAACACTAACAAATTCAACAACATCAATACTGAAAATCACCAACAAATTCAACAACAGCCTCAATATTGAAAGACACGAAAAAGTTCAGCAACGATCTCAACATTGAAAATCAGCAACAAATTCATCAAATATCTCAACATTTAAAAACACCAACAAATTCAAGAACCTCGACATTGAAAATCACCAACAAATTCAACAACAACCTCAACATTGAAAAACACCATCAAATTCAACAACTATCTCAACATTGAAAAACGCCACCAAATTCAACAACAACCTCAACATTGAATATCACCAACAAATTCAACAACAACCTCAACAATGAAAAACACCAACAAATTCAACAACAACCTCAACATTGAGAAACACCAAAAAATTCAGCAACAATCAAAACTTTCAAAAATACAAAAAAGTTCTAAAATTAACATTGACAACAGCAGCAAATTCAATAAAAAACAAGCTCAATACTGAAAATCAGCAACAAATTCAACAACCTCAACATTGAAAAACAGCTGCAAATTCAACAACAATCTCAGCATTGAAAAATACCAACAAATTCAACAACAACCTCAACATTGAAAAATACAAATAAGTTCAAAAAATAACATTGATAACGCCAACAAATTCAACAACAACCTCAATGTTGAAAATCACCAACAAATTCAAACAAAAGTCTCAACGTTGAAAAACACCACCAAATTCAACAACAACCTCAACATTGAAAAACACCAACAAATTCAACAACAACCTCAACTTTTAGAAGAAGAGAAAAAGTTCAAAAAAAATATTGGTAACACCAACAATTTCAGCAACAAACTCAATATTGAAAATCAAAAACAAATTCAACAACAACCTCAACATTGAAAATCACCAACAAATTCAACAACCTCAACATTGAAAAAACCAACAAATTCAAAGACTACCTCAACTTTTAAAAAAAGAGAAAAAGTTCAAAAAAAACAATAACACCAACAACTTCAACAACAACCACAACATTGAAAAGCACCAACAAATTCAAGAACAACCTCAACACTGAAAAACAGCAACAAATTAAACAAGAACCTCAACATTGAAAAATACCAACAAATTCAACAACATTCTCAGCATTGAAAAATACAAAAAAGTTCAAAAAATAACGTTGATAACACCAACAAATTCAACAACAACCTCAATATTGAAAATCATCAAAAAATTCAAACAATAACATTAACCTTTAAAATTACAAACAAGTTCAACAAAACACATTGATAACACCAACAATTTCAACAACAACCGCAAAAATAAAATACTCCAACAAATTCAACAACCTCAACATTGATAAACACCAACAACCTCAACAATGAAAAATACCAAAAAATTCAACAACAACAGCAACATTGAAAAATGCCACAAATTCAACAAGAAGCTCAACATTGAAAACTACAAAAAATTTCAAAAAATAACATTGATAACACCAACAAATTCAACAACAACCTCAATATTGAAAATCAGCAACAAATTCAACAACTATCTCAACATTGAAAAACGCCAACAATTTCAACAACAACCTCAACATTGAAAATCACCAACAAATTCAGCAACCTCAACATTGAATATCACCAACAAATTCAACAACAACCTCAACAATCAAAAACACCAACAAATTCAACAACAACCTCAACATTGAGAAACACCAACAAATTCAACAACAACCTCAACATTGAAAAATACAAAAAAGTTCAAAAAATAACATTGATAACACCAACAAATTCAACAACAACCTCAATACTGAAAATCAACAACTAATTCAACAACAACCTCAAAATTGAAAAACACCAACAAAATCAACAACAACCTCAATATTGAAAGACACCAACAAGTTCAGCAACGACCTCAACATTGAAAATCAGCAACAAATTCAACAACTATCTCAACATTGAAAAACGCCAACAAATTCAACAACAACCTCAACATTGAAAATCACCAACAAATTCCGCAACCTCAACATTGAATATCTCCAACAAATTCAACAACAACCTCAACAATGAAAAACACCAACAAATTCAACAACAACCTCAACATTGAGAAACACCAACAAATTCAACAACAATCAAAACTTTCAAAAATACAAAAAAGTTCTAAAATTAACATTGACAACAGCAGCAAATTCAATAAAAAACAAGCTCAATACTGAAAATCAGCAACAAATTCAACAACCTCAACATTGAAAAACAGCAGCAAATTCAACAACAACCTCAACATTGAAAAATACAAATAAGTTCAAAAAATAACATTGATAACGCCAACAAATTCAACAACAACCTCAATATTGAAAATCACCAACAAATTCAAACAAAAGTCTCAACGTTGAAAAACACCACCAAATTCAACAACAACCTCAACATTGAAAAACACCAACAAATTCAACAACAACCTCAACTTTTAAAAGAAGAGAAAAAGTTCAAAAAAAATATTGGTAACACCAACAATTTCAGCAACAAACTCAATATTGAAAATCAAAAACAAATTCAACAACAACCTCAACATTGAAAATCACCAACAAATTCAACAACCTCAACATTGAAAAAACCAACAAATTCAAAGACTACCTCAACTTTTAAAAAAAGAGAAAAAGTTCAAAAAAAACAATGATAACACCAACAAATTCAACAACAACCACAACATTGAAAAGGACCAATAAATTGAAGAACAACCTCAACACTGAAAAACAGCAACAAATTAAACAAGAACCTCAACATTGAAAAATACCAACAAATTCAAAAACAACCTCAACATTGATAAATACAAAAAAGTTCAAAAAATAACATTGATAACACTAACAAATTCAACAACAACATCAATACTGAAAATCACCAACAAATTCAACAACAGCCTCAATATTGAAAGACACGAAAAAGTTCAACAACGATCTCAACATTGAAAATCAGCAACAAATTCAACAAATATCTCAACATTGAAAAACACCAACAAATTCAAGAACCTCGACATTGAAAATCACCAACAAATTCAACAACAACCTCAAGCATGAAAAACACCAACAAATTCAACAACAACCTCAACATTGAAAAACACCATCAAATTCAACAATTATCTCAACATTGAAAAACGCCACCAAATTCAACAACAACCTCAACAATGAATATCACCAACAAATTCAACAACAACCTCAACAATGAAAAACACCAACAAATTCAACAACAACCTCAACATTGAGAAACACCAAAAAATTCAGCAACAATCAAAACTTTCAAAAATACAAAAAAGTTCTAAAATTAACATTGACAGCAGCAGCAAATTCAATAAAAAACAAGTTCAATACTGAAAATCAGCAACAAATTCAACAACCTCAACATTGAAAAACAGCAGCAAATTCAACAACAATCTCAGCATTGAAAAATACCAACAAATTCAACAACAACCTCAACATTGAAAAATACAAATAAGTTCAAAAAATAACATTGATAACACTAACAAATTCAACAACAACATCAATACTGAAAACCACCAACAAATTCAACAACAGCCTCAATATTGAAAGACACGAAAAAGTTCAGCAACGATCTCAACATTGAAAATCAGCAACAAATTCATCAAATATCTCAACATTTAAAAACACCAACAAATTCAAGAACCTCGACATTGAAAATCACCAACAAATTCAACAACAACCTCAACATTGAAAAACACCATCAAATTCAACAACTATCTCAACATTGAAAAACGCCGCCAAATTCAACAACAACCTCAACATTGAATATCACCAACAAATTCAACAACAACCTCAACAATGAAAAACACCAACAAATTCAACAACAACCTCAACATTGAGAAACACCAAAAAATTCAGCAACAATCAAAACTTTCAAAAATACAAAAAAGTTCTAAAATTAACATTGACAACAGCAGCAAATTCAATAAAAAACAAGCTCAATACTGAAAATCAGCAACAAATTCAACAACCTCAACATTGAAAAACAGCTGCAAATTCAACAACAATCTCAGCATTGAAAAATACCAACAAATTCAACAACAACCTCAACATTGAAAAATACAAATAAGTTCAAAAAATAACAGTGATAACGCCAACCAATTCAACAACAACCTCAATGTTGAAAATCACCAACAAATTCAAACAAAAGTCTCAACGTTGAAAAACACCACCAAATTCAACAACAACCTCAACATTGAAAAACACCAACAAATTCAACAACAACCTCAACTTTTAGAAGAAGAGAAAAAGTTCAAAAAAAATATTGGTAACACCAACAATTTCAGCAACAAACTCAATATTGAAAATCAAAAACAAATTCAACAACAACCTCAACATTGAAAATCACCAACAAATTCAACAACCTCAACATTGAAAAAACCAACAAATTCAAAGACTACCTCAACTTTTAAAAAAAGAGAAAAAGTTCAAAAAAAACAATAACACCAACAACTTCAACAACAACCACAACATTGAAAAGCACCAACAAATTCAAGAACAACCTCAACACTGAAAAACAGCAACAAATTAAACAAGAACCTCAACATTGAAAAATACCAACAAATTCAACAACAATCTCAGCATTGAAAAATACAAAAAAGTTCAAAAAATAACGTTGATAACACCAACAAATTCAACAACAACCTCAATATTGAAAATCATCAAAAAATTCAAACAATAACATTAACCTTTAAAATTACAAACAAGTTCAACAAAACACATTGATAACACCAACAATTTCAACAACAACCGCAAAAATAAAATACTCCAACAAATTCAACAACCTCAACATTGATAAACACCAACAACCTCAACAATGAAAAATACCAAAAAATTCAACAACAACAGCAACATTGAAAAATGCCACAAATTCAACAAGAAGCTCAACATTGAAAACTACAAAAAATTTCAAAAAATAACATTGATAACACCAACAAATTCAACAACAACCTCAATATTGAAAATCAGCAACAAATTCAACAACTATCTCAACATTGAAAAACGCCAACAATTTCAACAACAACCTCAACATTGAAAATCACCAACAAATTCAGCAACCTCAACATTGAATATCACCAACAAATTCAACAACAACCTCAACAATCAAAAACACCAACAAATTCAACAACAACCTCAACATTGAGAAACACCAACAAATTCAACAACAACCTCAACATTGAAAAATACAAAAAAGTTCAAAAAATAACATTGATAACACCAACAAATTCAACAACAACCTCAATACTGAAAATCAACAACTAATTCAACAACAACCTCAAAATTGAAAAACACCAACAAAATCAACAACAACCTCAATATTGAAAGACACCAACAAGTTCAGCAACGACCTCAACATTGAAAATCAGCAACAAATTCAACAACTATCTCAACATTGAAAAACGCCAACAAATTCAACAACAACCTCAACATTGAAAATCACCAACAAATTCCGCAACCTCAACATTGAATATCTCCAACAAATTCAACAACAACCTCAACAATGAAAAACACCAACAAATTCAACAACAACCTCAACATTGAGAAACACCAACAAATTCAACAACAATCAAAACTTTCAAAAATACAAAAAAGTTCTAAAATTAACATTGACAACAGCAGCAAATTCAATAAAAAACAAGCTCAATACTGAAAATCAGCAACAAATTCAACAACCTCAACATTGAAAAACAGCAGCAAATTCAACAACAACCTCAACATTGAAAAATACAAATAAGTTCAAAAAATAACATTGATAACGCCAACAAATTCAACAACAACCTCAATATTGAAAATCACCAACAAATTCAAACAAAAGTCTCAACGTTGAAAAACACCACCAAATTCAACAACAACCTCAACATTGAAAAACACCAACAAATTCAACAACAACCTCAACTTTTAAAAGAAGAGAAAAAGTTCAAAAAAAATATTGGTAACACCAACAATTTCAGCAACAAACTCAATATTGAAAATCAAAAACAAATTAAACAACAACCTCAACATTGAAAATCACCAACAAATTCAACAACCTCAACATTGAAAAAACCAACAAATTCAAAGACTACCTCAACTTTTAAAAAAAGAGAAAAAGTTCAAAAAAAACAATGATAACACCAACAAATTCAACAACAACCACAACATTGAAAAGGACCAACAAATTGAAGAACAACCTCAACACTGAAAAACAGCAACAAATTAAACAAGAACCTCAACATTGAAAAATACCAACAAATTCAAAAACAACCTCAACATTGATAAATACAAAAAAGTTCAAAAAATAACATTGATAACACTAACAAATTCAACAACAACATCAATACTGAAAATCACCAACAAATTCAACAACAGCCTCAATATTGAAAGACACGAAAAAGTTCAACAACGATCTCAACATTGAAAATCAGCAACAAATTCAACAAATATCTCAACATTGAAAAACACCAACAAATTCAAGAACCTCGACATTGAAAATCACCAACAAATTCAACAACAACCTCAAGCATGAAAAACACCAACAAATTCAACAACAACCTCAACATTGAAAAACACCATCAAATTCAACAATTATCTCAACATTGAAAAACGCCACCAAATTCAACAACAACCTCAACATTGAATATCACCAACAAATTCAACAACAACCTCAACAATGAAAAACACCAACAAATTCAACAACAACCTCAACATTGAGAAACACCAAAAAATTCAGCAACAATCAAAACTTTCAAAAATACAAAAAAGTTCTAAAATTAACATTGACAGCAGCAGCAAATTCAATAAAAAACTAGTTCAATACTGAAAATCAGCAACAAATTCAACAACCTCAACATTGAAAAACAGCAGCAAATTCAACAACAATCTCAGCATTGAAAAATACCAACAAATTCAACAACAACCTCAACATTGAAAAATACAAATAAGTTCAAAAAATAACATTGATAACACTAACAAATTCAACAACAACATCAATACTGAAAATCACCAACAAATTCAACAACAGCCTCAATATTGAAAGACACGAAAAAGTTCAGCAACGATCTCAACATTGAAAATCAGCAACAAATTCATCAAATATCTCAACATTTAAAAACACCAACAAATTCAAGAACCTCGACATTGAAAATCACCAACAAATTCAACAACAACCTCAACATTGAAAAACACCATCAAATTCAACAACTATCTCAACATTGAAAAACGCCACCAAATTCAACAACGATCTCAACATTGAATATCACCAACAAATTCAACAACAACCTCAACAATGAAAAACACCAACAAATTCAACAACAACCTCAACATTGAGAAACACCAAAAAATTCAGCAACAATCAAAACTTTCAAAAATACAAAAAAGTTCTAAAATTAACATTGACAACAGCAGCAAATTCAATAAAAAACAAGCTCAATACTGAAAATCAGCAACAAATTCAACAACCTCAACATTGAAAAACAGCTGCAAATTCAACAACAATCTCAGCATTGAAAAATACCAACAAATTCAACAACAACCTCAACATTGAAAAATACAAATAAGTTCAAAAAATAACATTGATAACGCCAACAAATTCAACAACAACCTCAATGTTGAAAATCACCAACAAATTCAAACAAAAGTCTCAACGTTGAAAAACACCACCAAATTCAACAACAACCTCAACATTGAAAAACACCAACAAATTCAACAACAACCTCAACTTTTAGAAGAAGAGAAAAAGTTCAAAAAAAATATTGGTAACACCAACAATTTCAGCAACAAACTCAATATTGAAAATCAAAAACAAATTCAACAACAACCTCAACATTGAAAATCACCAACAAATTCAACAACCTCAACATTGAAAAAACCAACAAATTCAAAGACTACCTCAACTTTTAAAAAAAGAGAAAAAGTTCAAAAAAAACAATAACACCAACAACTTCAACAACAACCACAACATTGAAAAGCACCAACAAATTCAAGAACAACCTCAACACTGAAAAACAGCAACAAATTAAACAAGAACCTCAACATTGAAAAATACCAACAAATTCAACAACAATCTCAGCATTGAAAAATACAAAAAAGTTCAAAAAATAACGTTGATAACACCAACAAATTCAACAACAACCTCAATATTGAAAATCATCAAAAAATTCAAACAATAACATTAACCTTTAAAATTACAAACAAGTTCAACAAAACACATTGATAACACCAACAATTTCAACAACAACCGCAAAAATAAAATACTCCAACAAATTCAACAACCTCAACATTGATAAACACCAACAACCTCAACAATGAAAAATACCAAAAAATTCAACAACAACAGCAACATTGAAAAATGCCACAAATTCAACAAGAAGCTCAACATTGAAAACTACAAAAAATTTCAAAAAATAACATTGATAACACCAACAAATTCAACAACAACCTCAATATTGAAAATCAGCAACAAATTCAACAACTATCTCAACATTGAAAAACGCCAACAATTTCAACAACAACCTCAACATTGAAAATCACCAACAAATTCAGCAACCTCAACATTGAATATCACCAACAAATTCAACAACAACCTCAACAATCAAAAACACCAACAAATTCAACAACAACCTCAACATTGAGAAACACCAACAAATTCAACAACAACCTCAACATTGAAAAATACAAAAAAGTTCAAAAAATAACATTGATAACACCAACAAATTCAACAACAACCTCAATACTGAAAATCAACAACTAATTCAACAACAACCTCAAAATTGAAAAACACCAACAAAATCAACAACAACCTCAATATTGAAAGACACCAACAAGTTCAGCAACGACCTCAACATTGAAAATCAGCAACAAATTCAACAACTATCTCAACATTGAAAAACGCCAACAAATTCAACAACAACCTCAACATTGAAAATCACCAACAAATTCCGCAACCTCAACATTGAATATCTCCAACAAATTCAACAACAACCTCAACAATGAAAAACACCAACAAATTCAACAACAACCTCAACATTGAGAAACACCAACAAATTCAACAACAATCAAAACTTTCAAAAATACAAAAAAGTTCTAAAATTAACATTGACAACAGCAGCAAATTCAATAAAAAACAAGCTCAATACTGAAAATCAGCAACAAATTCAACAACCTCAACATTGAAAAACAGCAGCAAATTCAACAACAACCTCAACATTGAAAAATACAAATAAGTTCAAAAAATAACATTGATAACGCCAACAAATTCAACAACAACCTCAATATTGAAAATCACCAACAAATTCAAACAAAAGTCTCAACGTTGAAAAACACCACCAAATTCAACAACAACCTCAACATTGAAAAACACCAACAAATTCAACAACAACCTCAACTTTTAAAAGAAGAGAAAAAGTTCAAAAAAAATATTGGTAACACCAACAATTTCAGCAACAAACTCAATATTGAAAATCAAAAACAAATTCAACAACAACCTCAACATTGAAAATCACCAACAAATTCAACAACCTCAACATTGAAAAAACCAACAAATTCAAAGACTACCTCAACTTTTAAATAAAGAGAAAAAGTTCAAAAAAAACAATGATAACACCAACAAATTCAACAACAACCACAACATTGAAAAGGACCAACAAATTGAAGAACAACCTCAACACTGAAAAACAGCAACAAATTAAACAAGAACCTCAACATTGAAAAATACCAACAAATTCAAAAACAACCTCAACATTGATAAATACAAAAAAGTTCAAAAAATAACATTGATAACACTAACAAATTCAACAACAACATCAATACTGAAAATCACCAACAAATTCAACAACAGCCTCAATATTGAAAGACACGAAAAAGTTCAACAACGATCTCAACATTGAAAATCAGCAACAAATTCAACAAATATCTCAACATTGAAAAACACCAACAAATTCAAGAACCTCGACATTGAAAATCACCAACAAATTCAACAACAACCTCAAGCATGAAAAACACCAACAAATTCAACAACAACCTCAACATTGAAAAACACCATCAAATTCAACAATTATCTCAACATTGAAAAACGCCACCAAATTCAACAACAACCTCAACATTGAATATCACCAACAAATTCAACAACAACCTCAACAATGAAAAACACCAACAAATTCAACAACAACCTCAACATTGAGAAACACCAAAAAATTCAGCAACAATCAAAACTTTCAAAAATACAAAAAAGTTCTAAAATTAACATTGACAGCAGCAGCAAATTCAATAAAAAACAAGTTCAATACTGAAAATCAGCAACAAATTCAACAACCTCAACATTGAAAAACAGCAGCAAATTCAACAACAATCTCAGCATTGAAAAATACCAACAAATTCAACAACCTCAACATTGAAAAAACCAACAAATTCAAAGACTACCTCAACTTTTAAAAAAAGAGAAAAAGTTCAAAAAAAACAATAACACCAACAACTTCAACAACAACCACAACATTGAAAAGCACCAACAAATTCAAGAACAACCTCAACCCTGAAAAACAGCAACAAATTAAACAAGAACCTCAACATTGAAAAATACCAACAAATTCAAAAACAACCTCAACATTGAAAAATACAAAAAAGTTCAAAAAATAACATTGATAACACTAACAAATTCAACAACAACATCAATACTGAAAATCACCAACAAATTCAACAACAGCCTCAATATTGAAAGACACGAAAAAGTTCAACAACGATCTCAACATTGAAAATCAGCAACAAATTCAACAAATATCTCAACATTGAAAAACACCAACAAATTCAAGAACCTCGACATTGAAAATCACCAACAAATTCAACAACAACCTCAAGCATGAAAAACACCAACAAATTCAACAACAACCTCAACAATGGAAAACACCATCAAATTCAACAACAATCTCAACATTCAAAATTACAAAACAGATCAAAAAGTAACATTGATAATTCCAACATATTCAACAAAAACCTCAAAATTGCAAATCACCAACAAATTGAACAACCTCAACATTGAAAAACAGCAATAAATTCAGCAACAACATCAACAATGTAAAATACCAAAAAATTCAACAACCTCAACATTGAATATCACCAACAAATTCAACAACAACCACAACAATGAAAAACACCAACAAATTCAACAACAACCTCAACATTGAAAAACACCATCAAATTCAACAACAATCCCAACTTTCAAAAATACAAAAAAGTTCAAAAATTAACATTGATGACACCAACAAATTCAACAACAACCTCAATATTAACAATCACCAACAAATTTAACAACCTCAACATTGAAAAACAGAAGCAAATTCAGCAACAACATCAACATTGAAAATCACCAACAAATTCAACAACAACCTCAACCATGAAAAACGCCAACAAATACACCAACAACGTCAACATTGAAAATCACCAACAAATTCAACAACAACCTGAACATTGAAAAACACCAGCAACCTCAACAATGAAAAACACCAAAAAATGCAACAACAACCGCAACATTGAAAAATACCAACAAATTCAACAACAAGCTCAGCATTCAAAACTAAAAAAAATTTCAAAAAATAACATTGATAACACCAACAAATTCAACAACAAACTCAAAATTGAAAATCAACAACAAATACAACAACAACCTCAACATTGAAAAGCACCAACAAATTCAACAACAACCTCAACTTTGAAAAAACCTACAAATTCATCAACAGGCTCAACATTTAAAAACACCAAGAAATTCAACAACAACCTCAACTTTTAAAAGAAGAGAAAAAGTTCAAAAAAAACATTGATAACACCAACAAATTCAACAAAAACCTCAACATTGAAAAACAACAAATTCAACAACAACCTCAATATTGAAAAACACCAACAAATTCAATAACAACCTCAACATTGAAAAACACCAACAAATTCAACAACAACCTCAATATTGAAAATCACCAACAAATTCAACAACAACCTCAATATTGAAAAACACCAACAACCTCAACATTGAAAAACGCCAACAAATTCAACAACAACCTCAATATTGAAAATCCCCCACAAATTCAACAACAACCTCAACATTAAAAAGCACCAACAAATTCAACAACAACCTCAATTTTTAAAAGAAGAGAAAAAGTTCAAAAAAAATTTGATAACACCAACAAATTCAACAACAACCTCAACATTGAAAAACACCAACAAATTCAACAACAACCTCAATATTGATAATCACCAACAAATTTAACAACCTCAACATTGAAAAACAGCAGCAAATTCAGCATCAACATCAACAATGAAAAATACCAACAAATTTAACAACAACCTCAACATTAAAAAAAAAACAACAAATTCATCAACAACCTCAACATTGAAAATCACCAACAAATTCAACAACAACCTCAACCATGAAAAACACCAACAAATACACCAACAACGTCAACATTGAAAATCATCAACAAATTCAACAACAACCTCAAACATGAGAAACACCAACAAATTCAACAACAACGTCAACATTGAAAATCAGCAACAAATTCATCAACAACCTCAATATTGAAAAACAACCAACAAATTCAACAACAACCAAAATATTGATAGACACCAACAAGTTCATCAACAATGCAACAAATTCAACAAGGATCTCAACATTGAAAAATACAAATAAGTTCAAAAAATAACATTTATAACACCAACAAATTCAACAACAACCTTAACAATGAAAAACTCCAACAATTTCACCAACAACATCAACATTTAAAAGAACAAAAAAGATCAAAAAAGAACATTGATAAAACCAAAAAATTAAACAACAACCTCAATTTTGAAAATCATCAACAAATTGAACAACATCAATATTGAAAAACACCAACAAATTGAACAAAAACCTTAACTTTTAAAAGTATAAACAACTTCAACAAAAAAGATTGATAACACCAACAAATTCAACAACATCCTCAAAAATGAAATACACCAACAAATTCAACAAAAACCGCAACATTGAAAAATACCAACAAATTCAACAACAAACTCAATATTGAAAATCACCAACAAATACAACAACAAGCTCAACATTGAAAGGCATCAACAAATTCAACATCAACCTCAACATTGAAAAAAACCTACAAATTCAACAACAGGCTCAACATTGAAAAACACCAACAAATTCAACAACAACCGCAACATTGAAAAATACAAAAAAGTTCAAATCATAACTTTGATAACACCATCAAATTCAACAACAAACTCGCTATTGAAAATCAACAACAAATTCAACAACAACCACAACATTGAATAAAACCAGCAAATTCAACAACAAGCTCAACATTGAAAAACACCAACAAATTCAACAACAACCTCAACTTTTAAAAGAAGAGAAAAAGAACCAAATAGAACATTGATAAAACCAACAAATTCAAAAACAACCTCAATATTAAAAATAACCAACAAATTGAACAACCTCAACATTGAAAAACACCTACAAATTCAACAACAACCTCAATAATGAAAAACACCAACAAATTCAACAACAACCTCAGCATTGAAAAATACCTACAACTTCAACAACCTCAACAATGAAAGACGCCACAAAATTCAACAAAAACCGCAACATTGAAAAATGCCAACAAATTCAACAACAAACTCAATATTGAAAATCACCAACAAATACAACAACAAGCTCAACATTGAAAGGCATCAACAAATTCAACATCAACCTCAACATTGAAAAAAACCTACAAATTCAACAACAGGCTCAACATTGAAAAACACCAACAAATTCGACAACAACCGCAACATTGAAAAATACAAAAAAGTTCAAATCATAACTTTGATAACACCATCAAATTCAACAACAAACTCGCTATTGAAAATCAACAACAAATTCAACAACAACCGCAACATTGAATAAAACCAGCAAATTCAACAACAAGCTCAACATTGAAAAACACCAACAAATTCAACAACAACCTCAACTTTTAAAAGAAGAGAAAAAGAAACAAATAGAACATTGATAAAACCAACAAATTCAAAAACAACCTCAATATTAAAAATAACCAACAAATTGAACAACCTCAACATTGAAAAACACCTACAAATTCAACAACAACCTCAATAATGAAAAACACCAACAAATTTAACAACAACCTCAGCATTGAAAAATACCTACAACTTCAATAACCTCAACAATGAAAGACGCCACAAAATTCAACAACCGCAACATTGAAAAATGCCAACAAATTCAACAATAACCTCAACTTTTAAAAGAAGAGAAAAAGTTCAAAAAAACATTGATAACACCAACAAATTCAACAACTACCTCAACATTTAAAAATACAAAGAAGTTCAAAAAATAACATTGAGCGCACCAACAAATTCAACAACAAGCTCAACATTGAAAAATACAAAAAATTTCAAAAAATAACATTGATAACACCATCAAATTCAACAACAAACTCGCTATTGAAAATCAACAACAAATTCAACAACAACCACAACATTGAATAAAACCAGCAAATTCAACAACAGGCTCAACATTGAAAAACACCAACAAATTCAACAACAACCGCAACATTGAAAAATACAAAAAAGTTCAAATCATAACTTTGATAACACCATCAAATTCAACAACAAACTCGCTATTGAAAATCAACAACAAATTCAACAACAACCACAACATTGAATAAAACCAGCAAATTCAACAACAAGCTCAACATTGAAAAACACCAACAAATTCAACAACAACCTCAACTTTTAAAAGAAGAGAAAAAGAACCAAATAGAACATTGATAAAACCAACAAATTCAAAAACAACCTCAATATTAAAAATAACCAACAAATTGAACAACCTCAACATTGAAAAACACCTACAAATTCAACAACAACCTCAATAATGAAAAACACCAACAAATTTAACAACAACCTCAGCATTGAAAAATACCTACAACTTCAACAACCTCAACAATGAAAGACGCCACAAAATTCAACAACCGCAACATTGAAAAATGCCAACAAATTCAACAATAACCTCAACTTTTAAAAGAAGAGAAAAAGTTCAAAAAAACATTGATAACACCAACAAATTCAACAACTACCTCAACATTTAAAAAATTTCAAAAAATAACATTGATAACACGAACAAATTCAGCATTAAACTCAATATTGAAAATCAAATACAAAATCAACAACAACCTCAACATTGAAAATCACCAAAAAATTCAACAACAACGTCAAGATGGAAAAAACCAACAAATTCAACAACAAGCTTAACATTCAAAACCACCAACAAATTCTACAAGAACCTGAACTTTTATAAGAAGAGAAAAAGTTCAAATAAAACATTGATAACACCAACAATTTCAACAACAACCTTAACATTTAAAAACACCAACAAATTCAACAACAACCTCAATATTGAAAGACATCTACAAATTCAACAACAACCTCAACTTTGATAATCAGCAAAATATTCAACAACATTAATATTGAAAATCCCTAACAAATTCAAAAACAACCTCAACAATGAAAAACACGAATAAATTCAACAACAACCTCAACATTGAAAAACACCAACAAAGTCAACAACAAACTCAACATTGTAAAAAAACCAACAAATTCAACAACAAGCTCTACTTTCAAAACTAAAAAAAAGTTCAAAAATTAACATTGATAACTGCAACAAATTCAACAACAACCTCAATATTGAAAATCACCAACAAATTCAACAACAACCTCAACATTGAAAAATACAAAAAAGTTCAAAAAATAACATTGATAAGACCAACAAATTCAACAACAATCTCATTATTGAATATCACCAACAAATTCAACAACCTCAACATTGAAAAACACCAACAAATTCATCAACAACCTCAATATTGTAAATCAGCAACAAATTCAACAACAACATCGACATTGAAAAACACCAACAACTTCAACAACCTCAACAATGAAAAACAACAAATAATTCAACAACAGCCTCAACGTTTAAAAGTACAAAATATTTCAAAGAAGAACATTGATAAAACCAACAAATTCAACAACAACCTCAATATTGAAAATCACCAACAAATTCAACAACAACCTTAACTTTTAAAAATACAAACAAGTTCAACAAAAAACATTGTTAACACCAACAAATTCAACAACAACCTCAACATTGAAAAACAGCAACAAATTCAACAACAAGCTCAACATTGAAAATCACCAACATATTCATCAACAACCTCAACTTTTAAAAGAAGAGAAAAAGTTCAAAAAAAACATTGATAACACCAACAAATTCAGCAACAACCTCAATACTGAAAATCAGCAACATATTCAACAACAACCTCAACATTGAAAAACACTAACAAATTCAACAACAACCTCAGTTTTTAAAAGAAGATAAAAAGTTAAAAAAAAACATTGATAACACCAACAAATTAAACAACAACCTCAACATTGAAAAACAACAACAATTTCAACAACAACCTCAACATTGAAAATCACCAACAAATTCAACAAGTACCACAACTTTGAAAAACACCAACAAATTCAACAACCTCAACATTGAAAAAGACCTACATATTCAACAACAACCTCAATATTGAAAGACACCAACAAATTCGACAACAACATCAACATTTAAAATCACCAACAAATTCAACAACTTCAATATTGAAAATCACCATCAAATTCAACAACAGCCTCAACATTGAAAAACACCAAAAATTCAACGTGAACCACAACATTGAAATACACCAACAAATTCAACAACGACCTCAACAATGAAAAACACCAACAAATTCAACAACAACGTCAACATTGAAAAACACCAAAAATTCAACATGAACCACAATATTGAAAATCACCAACAAATTCAACAAAAACCTCAACATTGAAAAACACCAACATATTCAACAACAACCTCAATATTGAATGACACCAACAAATTCAACAAAAAACTCAACATTTAAAACCACCAACAAATTCAACAACTTCAATATTGAAAATCACCAACAAATTCAACAACAAACTCTAGACTGAAAAACACCAAATATTCATCATGAACCACAATATTGAAAATCACCAACAAATTCAAAAACAACTGCAACATTGAAAAATACGGACAAATTCAACAACAACCTCAACATTGAAGAATACAAAAAAGTTCAAAAAATAACATTGATAACACCAACAAATTCAACAACAACCTCAACATTTAAAAATACAAAAAGTTCAAAAAATAGCATTCATAACACCAACAAATTCAACAACAACCTCAACATTTAAAAATACAAAAAGTTCAAAAAATAACATCGATAACACTAACAAATATTCAACATCAAACTCAACATTGAAAATCAACAACAAATTCTACAACAACCTCAACATTGAAAATCACCAACAAATTCAACAACTTCAATATTGAAAGTCACCAACAAATTCTACAACAACCTCAACATTGCAAACTACAAAAAATTTCAAAAAATAACATTGATAAAACCAACAAATTCAAAAACAAACTCAACATTGAAAAAAGCAACAAATTCAACAACAACCTCAGCATTGAAAAACTCCAACAAATTCAACAACAACCTGCATATTGAAAATCACCAACAAATTCAACAACAACCTCAGCATTGAAAAACTCCAACAAATTCAACAACAACCTGCATATTGAAAATCACCAACAAATTCAACAACAACCTCAGCATTGAAAAACTCCAACAAATTCAACAACAACCTCAGCATTGAAAAACTCCAACAAATTCAACAACAACCTGCATATTGAAAATCACCAACAAATTCAACAACAACCTCAGCATTGAAAAAGTCCGACAAATTCAACAACAACCTCAATATTGAAATACTCCAACAAATTCAACAACAACCTCAGCATTGAAAAACTCCAACAAATTCAACAACAACCTGCATATTGAAAATCACCAACAAATTCAACAACAACCTCAACATTGAAAAACACCAACAAATTGTACAACAACCTCGACACATAAAAGAAGAGAAAAAGTTAAAAAAAACATTTAATAAAACCAACAAATTCAACATCAACCTGAACATTTAAAAATGCCAACAAATTCAAGAACAACATCAACATTGAAAATCACCAACAAATACAACAACAACCTCAATATTGAAAGTCACCAACAAATTCAACAACAACATCAACATTGAAAATCACTAACAAATTCAACATCAACCTCAACATTGAAAAACAACAACAATTTCAACAACATCCTCAACTTTTAAAAGAGAAAAAGATCAAAAAAAACATTGATAACACCAACAAATTCAACAACAACCTCAACATTGAAGAAAACCAACAAATGCAACAACAACCTCAATATTGAAAATCACCAACAAATTCAACAATCACCTAAAGAATGACTAACACCAACAAATTCAACAACCTCAACATTTAAAACTACAAAAAAGTTCAAGAAAGATCATTGATAAAACCAACAAATTCAACAACAACCTGTATATTGACATTCACAAACAAATTCAACACTGAAAAACACCAACAATTTCAACAACAACCTCAAGTTTTAAAAGAAGAGAATAAGTTCAAAAAAAGCATTGATAACACCAACAAATTCAACAACAACCTCAACATTTAAAAATACAAAAAGTTCAAAAAATAACATCGATAACACTAACAAATATTCAACATCAAACTCAACATTGAAAATCAACAACAAATTCTACAACAACCTCAACATTGAAAATCACCAACAAATTCAACAACCTCAATATTGAAAGTCACCAACAAATTCTACAACAACCTCAACATTGCAAACTACAAAAAATTTCAAAAAATAACATTGATAAAACCAACAAATTCAAAAACAAACTCAACGTTGAAAAAAACAAATTCAACAACAACCTGCATATTGAAAATCAGCAACAAATTCAACAACAACCTCAACATTGAAAAACACCAACAAATTGTACAACAACCTCGACACATAAAAGAAGAGATAAAGTTCAAAAAAACATTTGATAAAACCAACAAATTCAACATCCACCTAAACATTTAAAAATGCCAACAAATTCAAGAACAACATCAACATTGAAAATCACCAACAAATACAACAACAACCTCAATATTGAAAGTCACTAACAAATACAACAACAACCTCAATATTGAAAATCACTAACAAATTCAAGAACAACCTCAACATTTCAAAACACCAACAAAATCAACATCAACCTCAACATTGAAAAACAACAACAATTTCAACAACATCCTCAACTTTTAAAAGAGAAAAAGATCAAAAAAAACATTGATAACACCAACAAATTCAACAACAACCTCAATATTGAAAGTCACCAACAAATTCAACAACAACCTCAACATTGAAGAAAACCAACAAATGCAGCAACAACCTCAATATTGAAAATCACCAAAAAATTCAACAATCACCTAAAGAATGACTAACACCAACAAATTCAACAACCTCAACATTTAAAACTACAAAAAAGTTCAAGAAAGATCATTGATAAAACCAACAAATTCAACAACAACCTGTATATTGACATTCACAAACAAATTCAACACTGAAAAACACCAACAATTTCAACAACAACCTCAACTTTTAAAAGAAGAGAATAAGTTCAAATTAAACATTGATAACACCTACAAATTCAACAACAACCTCAACATTGAAAAGCGCCAACAAATTCAACAACAACCTCAATTTTGAAAGTCACCAACAAATTCAACAACAACCTCAACATTGAAAATCACCAACAAATTCAACAACTTCAATATTGAAAATCACGATCAAATTCAACAACAACCTCAACATTGAATAACACCAACAAATTCAACAACAACCTCAACATTGATAAAAACCAGCAAGTTCAACAACAAGCTCAACTATCAAAAATAAAAAAAAGTTCAAAAATTAACATTGATAACTGCAACAAATTCAAAAACAAACTCAATATTGAAATACAGCAACAAATTCAACAACTACCTCAACATTGAAAAATACCAACAAATTCAACAAGAATCTCAACACTGAAAAATACAAAAAAGTTCAATAAATAACATTGATAACACCAACAAATTCAACAACAACCTCAACATTGAAAAACACCAACAAATTCAACAACAACCTCAATATTGAAAAACACCAACAAATTCAACAAGAACCTCACGATTTAAAATTACAAAAACGTTCAAAAAAGAACATTGATAAAACCAACAAATTCAACAAGAACCACAATATTGAAAATCACCAACAAATTGAACAACCTCAACATTGAAAAACACCAACAAATTCAACAACAACCTTTACTTTTAAAAATACAAACAAGTTCAACAAAAAACATTGATAACACCAACAACTTCAACAAGCTCAACAATGAAAAACCCCCAAAAATTCAACAACCGCAACATTGAAAAATACCAAAAAATTCAACAACAACCTCAAAATTGAAAAATAGAAAAAAGTTCAAAAAATACCATTGATAACACCAACAAATTCAACAACAAACTCAACATTTAAAACTACAAAAAAGTTCAAAAAAGATCATGGTTAAAACCAACATATTCAACAACAACCTGTATATTGAAAGTTGCAAACAAATTCAACAACAACCTCAACATTGAAAAATACAAAAAAGTTCAAAAAATAACATTGATAATACCAACAAATTCAACTAAAACTACAATATTGAAAATCAGCAACAAATTCAACAACAATCTCAACATTGATAAACGCCAACAAATTCAACAACAACCACAATATTGAGAATCACTAACAAATTCAACATCAACCTCAACATTTAAAAGCACCAACAAATTCAACAACAACCTCAACATTGAAAAACAACAACAAATTCAACATCAACCTCAACTGTTAAAAGAAGAGAAAAAGTTCAAAAAAAACATTGATAACACCAACAAATTCAACAACAACCTCAACATTGAAAAATACAAAAAAGTTCAAAAAATAACATTGATAACACCAACAAATTGCGCAACAACCTCAACATTGAAAAATACAAAGCAGTTCAAAATATATAACACCAACAAATTCAGCAACAAATTCAATATTGAAAAAACCAACAAATTCAACAACAAGCTCAACGTTGAAAAACACCAACAAATTCAACAACAACGTCAACATTGAAAAACACCAACAAATTGTACAACAACCTCAAATCATAAATGAAGAGAAAAAGTTCAAAAAAACATTTGATAAAACCAACAAATTCAACATCCACCTGAACATTTAAAAACGCCAACAAATTCAAGAAGAACATCAACATTGAAAATCACCAACAAATACAACAACAACCTCAACATTGAAAAACACCAACAAATTGTACAACAACCTCAAATCATAAATGAAGAGAAAAAGTTCAAAAAAACATTTGATAAAACCAACAAATTCAACATCCACCTGAACATTTAAAAACGCCAACAAATTCAAGAAGAACATCAACATTGAAAATCACCAACAAATACAACAACAACCTCAATAATGAAAGTCACCAACAAATTCAACAACAACATCAATATTGAAAATCACTAACAAATTCAACATCAACCTCAACATTTCAAAACACCAACAAATTCAACATCAACCACGACATTGAAAAACAACAACAATTTCAACAACATCATCAACTTTTAAAAGAAGAGAAAAAGATCAAAAAAAACATTGATAACATCAACAAATTCAACAGCAACCTCAATATTGAAAGTCACCAACAAATTCAACAACAACCTCAACATTGAAGAAAACCAACAAATGGAACAACAACCTCAATATTGAAAATCCCCAAAAAATTCAACAATCAGCTAAAGAATGACTAACACCAACAAATTCAACAACCTCAACATTTAAAACTACAAAAATGTTCAAAAAAGATCATTGATAAAACCAACAAATTCAACAACAACCTGTATATTGACAGTCACAAACAACTTCAACACTGAAAAACACCAACAATTTCAACAACAACCTCAACTTTTAAATGAAGAGAATAAGTTCAAAAAAAAGATTGGTAACACCTACAAATTCAACAACAACCTCAAAATTGAAAAACACCAACAAATTCAAAAACAACCTCAACATTGAAAAGCGCCAACAAATTCAACAACAACCTCAATTTTGAAAGTCACCAACAAATTCAACAACAACCTCAACATTGAAAATCACCAACAAATGCGAAAATTTCAATATTGAAAATCATGAACAAATTCAACAACAACCTCAACATTGAATAACACCAACAAATTCAACAACAACCTCAACATTGATAAAAACCAGCAAATTCAACAACAAGCTCAACTTTCAAAAATAAAAAAAAGTTCAAAAATTAACATTGATAACAGCAACAAATTCAAAAACAAACTCAATATTGAAATACAGCAACAAATTCAACAACTACCTCAACATTGAAAAATACCAACAAATTCAACAAGAATCTCAACACTGAAAAATACAAAAAAGTTCAATAAATAACATTGATAACACCAACAAATTCAACAACAACCTCAACATTGAAAAACACCAACAAATTCAACAACAACCTCAATATTGAAAAACACCAACAAATTCAACAAGAACCTCACGATTTAAAATTACAAAAACGTTCAAAAAAGAACATTGATAAAACCAACAAATTCAACAAGAACCACAATATTGAAAATCACCAACAAATTGAACAACCTCAACATTGAAAAACACCAACAAATTCAACAACAACCTTTACTTTTAAAAATACAAACAAGTTCAACAAAAAACATTGATAACACCAACAACTTCAACAACAAACTCAACATTTAAAACTACAAAAAAGTTCAAAAAAGATCATGGTTAAAACCAACATATTCAACAACAACCTGTATATTGAAAGTTGCAAACAAATTCAACAACAACGTCAACATTGAAAAACACCCACAAATTCAACAACAACCTCAACTTTTAAAAGAGAAAAAGTTCAAAAAAAAACATTGATAACACCAACAAATTCAACAACTTCAATATTGAAAATCACCAACAAATTCAACAACAACCTCAACCTTGAAAAACACCAACAAATTCAACAACAACCTCAACATTGTAAAAAAATCAACAAATTCAACTTAAAGCTCAACTTTCAAAAATAAAAAAAAGTTCAAAAATTAACATTGATAACTGCAACAAATTCAACAACAACCTCAACATTGAAAAACTGCAACAAATGCAACAACAACCTCAACATTGAAAAATACAAAAAAGTTCAAAAAATAACATTGAATATCACCAACAAATTCAACAACAACCTCAACATTGAAAAACACCAACAAATTCACCAACAACCTCAATATTGTAAATCACCAACAAATTCAACAACAACCTCAACATTGAAAAACGCCAGAAATTCAACACAATCTCAACATTGAAAAATACAACAAAGTTCAGCAACTAACATTGATAACACCAACAATTTCAACAACAACCTCAACATTGAAAAACACCAACAAATTGAAAAACAAACTCAACTTTTAAAAGTACAAAAAAGTTCAAAAAAGAATATTGATAACACCAACAAATTCAAGAACAACCTCAATATTGAAAATCAGCAACAAATTGAACAACAACCTCAACATTGAAAAGCACTAACAAATTTAACAACAACCTCAACTTTTATAAGTACAAAAAAGTATTTTTAAAAACATTGATGATACCAACAAATTCAACAACAACCTCAACATTGAAAAACACCAACAAATTCAACAACAACCTCAACTTATAAAAGAAGAGAAAAAGTTCAAAAAATCATTTGATGACACCAACAAATTCAACAACAACATCAACATTGAAAAACACCAACAAATTGAACAACAACCTCAACTTATAAAAGAAGAGAAAAAGTTCAAAAAAACATTTGATGACACCAACAAATTCAACAACAACCTCAACATTGAAACTCTCCAACATATTCATCAACAATCTCAATATTGAAAGTCACCAACAAATTCAACAGCAACCTCAACATTTAAAAGTAGAAAAAAGTTCAAAGAAGAACATTGATAACAACAGCAAATTCAACAACCTCAACATTGAAATACGCCAACAAATTCAGCAACAAACTCAATTTTGAAAATCACAAACAAATTTAACAACAACCTCAACATTGAAAAATATTAAAAAGTTCAAAAAATAACATTGATAACACCAACAAATTCAACAACATTCTCAAAATTGAAAAACACAAAAAAGTCCACAAAAAAACCATTCAATCACCAAAAAATTCAACAACAATCCCAATATTGAAAATCACCAACAAATTCAACAACTAACTCAATATTGAAAATCACCAACAAATTCAACATCAACCTCAACTCCCGCAGCACTAAAGCACTGCTCACACCACTCCCTCAGCGTTTACCCCATGCCCACACAACTCCCACAGCACAACACCACTACCATGGCTCTACACTAATGCCCACACCACTCCCGCAGCGTTAGCACAATGCCCACACCTTTCCCACAGTGCTACACCAGTGCCCACATCACGCCCACAGCGCTACACCACTACCCGAACCGCTCCCGCAGCGCTACAACTCTGCCCACATCAATCCGGCAGCGCTACACCACTGCCCACACCACTCCCTCAACACTACACCACTGCCCACACCACTTCCACAGCGCTACACCACTGCCCACACCACTCCCATAGCACTATACCACTGCCTTAACCACTCCCACAGCACTACACCCCTGCCCACACGACTCCCACAGCACTACACCTCTGCCCACACCACTCCCAAAGCGCTTCACCACAACCCACACCACTCCCACAGAGCTACACCACAACCGACACCACTTCCACAGCACTACACCACAACCCACACCACTCCCACAGCGATACAACACTGCCCACACCTATCCCACAGCGCTACACCACTGCCCACACCACACCCACAGCGCTACACCGCTGCAAACACAACTCCCACAGCACTACACCAGTGCCCACACCTATCCCACAGCACTACACCACTGCCCACACCAGTCCCACAGCACTACACCAATGTCCACACCACACCCAAAGCACTACACCACTGCCCACACCACACCCACAGCACTTCACCACTGCCCACACGACTCCCACAGCACTTCACCACTGCCCACACGACACCCAAAGCGCTTCACCACTGCCCACACCACTCACACAACGTTACACCACAACCAAAATCACTCCCACAGCGCTACACCACAGCCCACAGCACTCACACAGCGCTACACCACTGCCCACAACACACCCACAGCGCTACAACACTGCACACACCTCTCCCACAGCGCTACACCACTGCCCACAGCTATCGCACAGAGCTACACCACTGCCCACACCACTCCCTCAGCACTACACCACTGCCCACACCACTCCCACAACGCTACACCACAACCCACACCACTCCCACAGCGCACAACCAATGTCCACACCACTCCCACAGCGCTACACCACTGCGGACACCACTCCCACAGCGCTACACCACAACCCACACCACTCCCACAGCGCTACACCACTGCACACACCACTCCCACAGCGCTACACCACTGCCTACACCACGCCTACAGCACTACACCACTGCCCACACCACACCAACTGCGATACACCACTGCCCAGAGCACTCCCACTGCGCTACACCACTGCCCGCACCACTCCCACAGCGGTACACCACTGCCCTAACCGCTCCCACAGCACTACACCACTGCCCACACCACTCAAACAGGTCTACACCACAACCCACACCACTCCCACAGGGCTACACCACTGCCTACACCACTCCCACAGCGCTACACCACTGCCCTCAACACACCCACAGCGTTACACCAATGGCCACACCACTCCCACAGCACTACACCTCTGCCCACACCACACCCACAGCGTTACACCAATGGCCACACCACTCCCACAGCACTACACCGCTGCCCACACCACACCCACAGCGTTACACCAATGGCCACACCACTCCCACAGCACTACACCTCTGCCCACACCACTCCCACAGCGCTACACCACTGCCCACACCACTCCCACAGCGCTACACCACAGCCCACAGCACTCCCACAGCGCTACACCACTGCCCACACCACTCCCACAGCACTACAACACTGCCGACACCACTCCCACAGCGCTACACCACAGCCCACAGCACCCCCACAGCGCTACACCACTGCCCACACCACTCCCACAGCGCTACACCACTGCCCACACCACTCCCACAGCGCTACACCACTGCCCACACCACTCCCACAGCACTACACCACAGCCCACACCACTCCCACAGCGCTACACCACTGCCCACACCACTCCCACAGCGCTACACCACTGCCCACACACCACTCCCTCAGCGCTACATCACTGCCCTTACCACTCCCACAGCGCTACACCACTGCCCACACCACTCCCACAGCGCTACAATGCTGCCCACACCACTCCCACAGCGCTACACCATGGCCCACGCCACACCCACAGCGATACACCACTGCCCTTACCACTCCCACAGCGCTACACTACTGCCCACACCACTCCCACAGCCCTACACCACAACCCACACCACACCCACAAGGCTACACCACTGTCCCCGCCACACCCACAGCACTACACCACTACCCACACCTATCCCACAGCGCTACACCACTGCCCACACCACTCCCACAGCGCTACACCACTGCCCACTCCAATGCCACAGCGCTACACCACTGCCCACACCACTCCCACAGCGCTACACCACTGCCCACAACTCTCCCAGAGCTCTACACCACTGCCCACACCTCACCCACAGCGCTACACCACTGCCCACACCTCACCCACAGCGCTACACCACTGCCCACACCTCACCCACAGCGCTACACCACAGCCCACACCACAACTGCAGCGCTACACCACTGCCCACACCACTCCCACTGAGCTACACCACTGCCCACACCACTCCCACAGCACTACACCACTGCCCACACCACTACCACAGCAATAGAGCACTGCCCACACCATTCCCACAGCGCTACACCACTGCTCACACCACTCCCACAGCGCTACAACATGGCCCACACCACTCCCACAGCGCTACACCACTGCCCACACCACTACCACATCAATACACCACTGCAAACACCACTCCCACAGCGTTGCACCACTGCCCACACCACTCCCACATCGTTACACCACTACCCACACCACTCCCACAGCACTACACCACTGTGCACACCACTCCCACAGCACTACACAACTACCCACACCACTCCCACAGCACTATACCACTGCCCACACGACTCCCATAGCACTACAATACTAACCACACCTCTCCCACAGCGCTTCACAAATGCCCACACCACTTCCACAGCGCTACACCACTGCCCACACCTCTGCCCACACCACACCCACTGCACTAATCCACTGCCCACACCACTCCCACAGCACTAAACCACTGCACACAGCACACCTACAGCGTTAAACCACAACCCACATCACTCCCACAGCGATACACCACTGCCCACACCACTCCCACAGTACTAAACCACTGCACACAGCACACCTACAGCGTTAAACCACAACCCACATCACTCCCACAGCGATACACCACTGCCCACACCACTCCCACAGTACTAAACCACTGCACACAGCACACCTACAGCGTTAAACCACAACCCACATCACTCCCACAGCGATACACCACTGCCCACACCACTCCCACAGTACTACACCACTGCCCACACCACTCCCAAAGCACTTCACCACAGCCCACACCACTCCCACAGCGCTATACCACTGCCCACACCACTCTCACAGCGCTACACCACAGCCCACATCACAACCACAGAGCTACACCACTGCCCACACTTACCCCACAGCGTTACACCACTGCCCACACCTATCCCACAGCGCTACACTACTGCCCACACCGATCCCACAGTGCTACACCACTGCCCACACCACTCCCACAGCGCTACACCACTGCTCACACCACACCAACAGCGCGACATCACTGCCCACACCTCTCCCACAGCGCTACATCACTGCCCACACCTCTCCCACAGCGCTACACCACTGCCCACACCACACCCACGGCGCTACACCACTGCCCACAACACTCCCACAGCGTTACACAACAACCCACACCATTCCAGCGCTACACCACTGCCCATACCTTTCCCACAGCACTACACCACTGCCCACACCACTCCCACAGCATTACACCACTGCCCACACCACTCCCACAGCGTTACACCACTGCCCACACCACTCCCACAGCACAAAACCACTGCCCACACCACTCCCGCAGCGTAAACCCAAAGCCCACACCACTTCCGCAGCGCTAGACCACTGCCCACACCACTCCCGCAGCGTAACCCAATGCCCACACCACTCCCACAGCGCTACACCACTGCCCACACCACTCCCACAGCACTACACCACTGCCCACACCACTCCCACAGCACTACACCACTGCCCACACCACTCCCACAGCGCTAAACCACTGCTCACACCACTCCCACAGCGCTACACCAATGCCCACACCACTCCCGCAGCGCTACACCACTGCCCACACCACTCCCGCAGCGTAACCAAATGCCCACACCTCTCCCGCAGCGCTACACCACTGCCCACACCACTCCCACAGCGTAACCCAAGGCACACACCAGTCCCACAGCACTACACCACAACCCACACCACTCCCACAGCGCTACACCACTGCCTACACCACTCCCACAGCACTAAACCACAACCCACACCACTCCCACAGCGCTACACCACCGCCCACACCACTCCCACAGCACTAAACCACAACCCACACCACACCCACAGCGCTACACCACTGCCCACACCACACCCACAGCGTTACACCACTGCCCACACCACTCCCACAGCTCAAAACCACTGCCCACAACACCCCACAGCGCTACACAACTGCCCACACCCCTCCCACAGCGCAACACCACTGCCCACAGAAATTGATGGTTACTACTGCAGTCTCAGTTATTTAGGATTTCCTGCACTATTGGAGTGTCAGTAATTGAGGGTGTGCTGCACTATTGGAGTGTCAGTAATTGAGGGTGTGCTGCATTATTGGAGTGTCAGTATTTGAGGGTGTGCTGCACTATTGGAGGGTCAGTAATTGAGGGTATTCTTCACTGTAGGAGGGTCAGTAATTGAGTGTGCGCTGCACTATTGGAGAGTCAGTAATTGAGTGTGCGCTGCACTATTGGAGTGTCAGTAATTGAGGGTGTGCTGCACTATTGGGGAGTCAGTAATTGAGGTTGTGCTGCACTATTGGGGTGTCAGTAATTGAGGGTGTGCTGCACTATTGGAGTGTGAGTAATTGAGGGTGTGCTGCACTATTGGATTGTAAGTTATTGAGGGTGTGCTGCACTATTGGATTGTAAGTTATTGAGGGTGTGCTGCACTATTGGAGGGTCAGTAATTGAGGGTGTGCTGCCCTATTGGAGTGTCAGTAATTGAGGGTGCGCTGCACTATTGGAGTGTCAGTAATTGAGGGTGTGCTGCACTATTGGAGAGTCAGTAATTGAGGGTGTGCTGCACTATTGGAGAGTCAGTAATTGAGGGTGTGCTGCACTATTGGAGAGTCAGTAATTGAGGGTGTCCTGCACTATTGGAGGGTCAGTAATTGAGGGTTTGCTGCACTATTGGAGAGTCAGTAATTGAGGGTGTGGTGCACTATTGGAGGGTCAGTAATTGAGGGTGTGCTACACTATTGGAGGGACAGTAATTGAGGGTGTGCTGCACTATTGGAGGGTCAGTAATTGAGGTTGTGCTGCACTATTTGAGGGTCAGTAATTGAGGGTGTGCTGCACTATTGGAGTGTCAGTAATTGAGGGTGTGCTGCACAATTGGTGTGTCAGCCTTTGAGGGTGTGCTGCACTATTGGAGTGTCAGTAATTGAGGGTGTGCTGCACTATTGGAGTGTCAGTAATTGAGGGTGTGCTGCACTATTGGAGTGTCAGTAATTGAGGGTGAGCTGCACTATTGGAGTGTCAGTAATTGAGGGTGTGCTGCACTATTGGAGTGTCAGTAATTGAGGGTGTGCTGCACTATTGGAGGGTCAGTAATTCAGGGTGCGTTGCACTATTGGAGTGTCAGTAATTGAGGGTGAGCTGCACTATTGGAGTGTCAGTAATTGAGGGTGTGCTGCACTATTGGAGGGTCAGTAATTCAGGGTGCGTTGCACTATTGGAGTGTCAGTAATTGAGGGTGAGCTGCACTATTGGAGTGTCAGTAATTGAGTGTGTGCTGCACTATTGGAGGGTCAGTAATTGAGGGTGTGCTGCACTATTGGAGAGTCAGTAATTGAGGGTGTGCTGTACTATTGGAGTGTCAGTAATTCAGGGTGCGCTGCACTATTGGAGTGTCAGTAATTGAGGGTGTGCTGCACTATTGGAGTGTCAGTAATTGAGGGTGTGCTGTACTATTGGAGTGTCAGTAATTGAGGGTGTGCTGCACTATTGGAGTGTCAGTAATTGAGGGTGTGCTGTACTATTGGAGTGTCAGTAATTGAGGGTGTGCTGTACTATTGGAGTGTCAGCCTTTGAGGTTGTGCTGCACAATTGGAGGGTCAGTAATTGAGGGTGTGCTGCACAATTGGAGTGTCAGTAATTGAGGGTGTGCTGCACTGTTGGAGTGTCAGCAATTGAGCGTGTGCTGCACTATTGGAGGGTCAGTAATTGAGGGTTTGCTGCACTATTGGAGGGTCAGAAATTGATGGTGTGCTGCACTATTGGAGTGTCAGCAATTGAGGTTTTGCTGCACTGTTGGAGTGTCAGCAATTGAGGTTTTGCTGCACTGTTGGAAGGTCAGTAATTGAGGGTGTGCTGCACTATTGGAGGGTCAGTAATTGAGGGTGTGCTGCACTATTGGAGTGTCAGTAATTGAGGGTGTGCTGCACTATTGGAGGGTCAGTAATTGAGGTTTTGCTGCACTGTTGGAAGGTCAGTAATTGAGGCTGTGCTGCACTATTGGAGGGTCAGTAAATGAGGGTGTGCTGCACTATTGGAGGGTCAGTAATTGAGGGCGAGCTGCACTATTGTAAGGTCAGTAATTGAGGGTGTGCTGCACTATTGGAGTGTCAATAATTGAGGCTGTGCTACACTTTGGGTGGGTCAGTAATCAAGGGTGTGCTGCTCTATTGGAGTGTCAGTAATTGAGGGTGTGCTGCACTATTGGAGGGTGAGTAAAAGAGGGAGTGCTGCACTATTGGAGGGTCAGTAATTGAGGGTGTGCTGCTCTATTCGTGTGTCAGTAATTGAGGGTGTGCTGCACTATTGGAGGGTGAGTAATTGAGGGTGTTTGCACTTTTGGAGGGTCAGTAATAGAGGGAGTGCTGCACTATTGGAGGGTCAGTAATTGAGGGTGTGCTACACTTTTCGAGTGTCAGTAATTGAGGGTGTGCTGCACTATTGGAGTGTCAGTAATTGAGGGTGTGCTGCACTATTGGAGTGTCAGTAATTGAGGGTGTTCTGCACTATTGGAGGGTCAGTAATTGAGGGTGTGCTGCACTATTGGAGTGTCAGTAATTGAGGGTGTGCTGCACTTTATGAGTGTCAGTAATTGAGGTTGGGCTGCACTATTGGTGTGTCAGTGATTGAGGCTGTGCTGCAATATTGGAGGGTCAGTAATTGAGGGTTTTTGCACTTTTGGAGGGTCAGTAATAGAGGGAGTGCTGCAATATTGGAGGGTCAGTAATTGAGGGTGTGCTGCACTTTTCGAGTGTCATTAATTGAGGGTGTGCTGCACTATTGGAGTGTCAGTAATTGATGGTGTGCTGCACTATTGGAGTGTCAGTAATTGAGGGTGTGCTGCACTATTGGAGGGTCAGTAATTGAGGGTGTGCTGCACTATTGGAGGGTCAGTAATTGAGGGTGTGCTGCACTATTGGAGGGTCAGTAATTGAGGGTGTGCTGCAGTATTGGAGGGTCAGTAATTGAGGGTGTGCTGCACTATTGGAGGGTCAGTAATTGAGGGTGTGCTGCACTATTGGAGGGTCAGTAATTGAGGGTGTGCTGCACTATTGGAGTGTCAGTAATTGAGGGTGTGCTGCACTATTGGAGTGTCAGTAATTGAGGGTGTGCTGCACTATTGGAGTGTCAGAAATTGAGGGTGTGCTGCACTTTTGGAGTGTCAGTAATTGAGGGTGTGCTGCACTATTGGAGTGTCAGTAATTGAAGGTGTGCTGCACTATTGGTGTGTCAGTGATTGAGGCTGTGCTGCAAAATTGGAGGGTCAGTAATTGAGGGTTTTTGCACTTTTGGAGGGTCAGTAATAGAGGAAGTGCTGCACTATTGGAGGGTCAGTAATTGAGGGTGTGCTGCACTTTTCGAGTGTCATTAATTGAGCGTGTGCTGCACTATTGGAGTGTCAGTAATTGAGGGTGTGCTGCTCTATTGGAGTGTCAGCAATTGAGGGTGTGCTGCACTATTGGAATGTCAGTAATTGAGGGAGTGCTACACTATTGGAGGGTCAGTAATTGAGGGTGTGCTGCACTATTGGAGTGTCAGTAATTGAGGGTGTGCTGCACTATTGGAGTGTCAGTAATTGAGGTTGTGCTGCACTATTGGAGTGTCAGTAATTGAGGGTGTGCTGCACTATTGGAGTGTCAGTATTTGAGGGTGTGCTCCACTATTGGAGTGTCAGTAATTGAGGGTGTGCTCCACTATTGGAGTTTCAATTATTGAGGGTGTGCTGCACTATTGGAGTGTAAGCCTTTGAGGGTGTGCTGCACTATTGGAGTGTCAGTAATTGAGGGTGTGCTGCACTATTGGAGGGTCAGTAATTGAGGGTGTGCTGCACTATTGGAGTGTCAGTAATTGAGGGTGTGCTGCACTATTGGAGTGTCAGTAATTGAGGGTGTGCTGCACTATTGGAGGGTCAGTAATTGAGGGTGTGCTGCACTATTGGAGTGTCAGTAATTGAGTGTTGGCTGCACTATTGGAGTGTCAGTAATTGAGGGTGTGCAGCACTATTGGAGTGTCAGTAATTGAGGGTGTGCTGCATTATTGCAGTGTCAGTAATTGAGGGTGTGCTGCACTATTGGAGGGTCAGTAATTGAGGGTGTGCTGCACTATTGGATCGTCAGTAATTGAGGGTGTGCTGCACTATTGGAGGGTCAGTAATTGAGGGTGTGCTGCACTATTGGATCGTCAGTAATTGAGGGTGTGCTGCACAATTGGAGTGTCAGTAATTGAGGGTGTGCTGCACTATTGGAGTGTCAGTAATTGAGGGTGTGCTGCACTATTGGAGTGTCAGTAATTGAGGGTGTGCTGCACTATTGGAGGGTCAGTAATTGAGGGTGTGCTGCACAATTGGAGTGTCAGTAATTGAGGGTGTGCTGCACTATTGGAGGGTCAGTAATTGAGGGTGTGCTGCACTATTGGATCGTCAGTAATTGAGGGTGTGCTGCACTATTGGAGTGTCAATAATTCTGGGTGTGCTGTACTATTGGAGGGTCAGGTATTGAGGGTGTGCTGCACTATTGGAGGGTCAGTACTTAAGGGTGAGCTGCAGTATTGGAGTGTCAGTAATTGAGGGTGTGCTGCACTATTGGAGTGTCTGTATTTGAGGGTGTGCTGCAATATTGGAGTAACAGGAATTGAGGGAGTGCTGCTCTATTGGAGGGTCAGTAATTGAGGGTGTGCTGCACTATTGGAGGGTCAGTAATTGAGGGTGTGCTGCACTATTGGAGTGTCAGTAATTGAGTGTGTGCTGCACTATTGGAGTGTCAGTAATTGAGGGTGTGCTGCACTATTGGAGTGTCAGTAATTGAGGGTTTGCTGCACTATTGGAGTGTCAGTAATTGAGGGTGTGCTGCAGTATTGGAGTGTCAGTAATTGAGGGTGTGCTGCACTATTGAAGGGTCAGTAATTGAGGGTGTGCTGCACTATTGGAGTGTCAATAATTTGAGGGTCTGCTGTACTATTGGAGTGTCAGTAATTGAGGGAGTGCTGCACTATTGGAAGGTCAGTAATTGAGTTATTGCTGCACTGTTGGATGGGCAGTTATTGAGGGTGTGCTGTACTATTGGAGGGTCAGTAATTGAGGTTGTGCTGCACTGTTGGAGTGTCAGCAATTGAGGTTTTGCTGCACTGTTGGAGTGTCAGTAATTGAGGGTGTGCTGCACTATTGAAGGGTCTGTAATTGAAGGTGTGCTTCACTATTGGAGGGTCAGTAATTGAGGGTGTGCTTCACTATTGGAGGTTCAGTAATTGAGGCTGTGCTGCACTATTGGAGTGTCAGTAATGGAGGGTGTGCTGCACTACTGGAGGATAAGTAAATGAGGGTGTGCTGCACTATTGGTGGGTCGGTAATTGAGGGCGTGCTGCACTATTGGAGTGTCAGTAATTGAGGGTGTGCTGCACTTTGGGTGGGTCAGTAATTGAGGCTGTGCTGCACTTTGGGTGGGTCAGTAATTGAGGGTGTGCTGCACTATTGGAGTGTCAGTAATTGAGGGTGTGCTGCACTTTTCGAGTGTCAGTAATTGAGGGTGTGCTGCACTATTGGACTGTCAGTAATTGAGGGTGTGCTGCACTATTGGAGTGTCAGTAATTGAGGGTGTGCTGCACTATTGGAGTGTCAGTAATTGAGGGAGTGCTACACTATTGTCAGTAATTGAGGGTGTGCTGCACTATTGGAGTGTCAGTAATTGAGGGTGTGCTGCACTATTGGAGGGTCAGTAATTGGGGCTGTGCTGCACTATTGGAGTGTCAGTATTTGAGGGTGTGCTCCACTATTGGAGGGTCAGTAATTGAGGGTGTAATGCACTATTGTAGTGTCAGCAATTGAGGTGTGCTGCACTATTGGAGTTTCAATTATTGAGGGTGTGCTGCACTATTGTAGTGTCAGTAATTGAGGATGTGCTGCACTATTGGAGTGTAAGCCTTTGAGGGTGTGCTGCACTATTGGAGTGTCAGTAATTGAGTGTGTGCTGCACTATTGGAGTTTCAGTAATTGAGGGTGTGCTGCACTATTGGAGGGTCAGTAATTGAGCGTGTGCTGTACTATTGGAGGGTCTGTAATTGAGGGTGTGCTGCATTATTGGATCATCAGTAATTGAGGGTGTGTTGCACTATTGGAGTTTCAATAATTCTGGGTGTGCTGCACTATTGGAGGGTCAAGTATTGAGGGTGTGCTGCACTATTGGAGGGTCAGTACTTAAGGGTGAGCTGCAGTATTGGAGTGTCAGTAATTGAGGGTGTGCTGCAATATTGGAGTAACAGGAATTGAGGGAGTGCTGCACTATTGGAGGGTCAGTAATTGAGGGTGTCCTGCACTATTGGAGTGTCAGTATTTGAGGGTGTGCTGTACTATTGGAGTGTCTGTATTTGAGGGTGTGCTGCACTATTGGAGTTTCAGTAATTGAGGGTGTGCTGCACTATTGGAGTGTCAGTATTTGAGGGTGTGCTGCACTATTGGAGGGTCAGTAATTGAGGGTGTGCTGCACTATTGGAGTGTCAGTAATTGAGGGTGTGCTGCACTATTGGAGTTTCAGTAATTGAGGGTGTGCTGCACTATTGGAGTGTCAGTAATTGAGGGTGTGCTGCACTATTGGAGGGTCAGTAATTGAGGGTGTGCTGCACTATTGGAGTGTCAGTAATTGAGGGTGTGCTGCACTATTGGAGTGTCAGTAATTGAGGGTGTGCTGCACTATTGGAGTGTCAGTAATTGAGGATGTGCTGCACTATTGGAGTGTCAATAATTTGAGGGTGTGCTGCACTATTGGAGGGTCAGTAATTGAGGCTGTGCTGCACTATTGGAGTGTCAGTAATTGAGGGTGTGCTGCACTATTGGAGGGTCAGTAATTGAGGGTGTGCTGCACTGTTGGAGTGTCAGCAATTGAGGTTTTGCTGCACTGTTGGAGTGTCAGTAATTGAGGGTGTGCTGCACTATTGGAGGGTCAGTAATTGAAGGTGTGCTGCACTATTGGAGGGTCAGTAATTGAGGCTGTGCTGCACTATTGGAGTGTCAGTAATGGAGGGTGTGCTGCACTATTGGAGGATTAGTAAATGAGGGTGTGCTGCACTGTTGGAGTGTCAGTAATTGAGGGTGTGCTTCACTATTGTAGGGTCAGTAATTGAAGGTGTGCTTCACTATTGGAGGGTCAGTAATTGAGGCTGTGCTGCACTATTGGAGTGTCAGTAATGGAGGGTGTGCTGCACTATTGGAGGATTAGTAAATGAGGGTGTGCTGCACTATTGGAGTGTCAATAATTGAGGCTGTGCTGCACTATTGGAGAGTCAGTAATTGAGGGTGTGCTGCACTATTGGAGGGTCAGTAATTGAGGATGTGCTGCACTATTGGAGAGTCAGTAATTGAGGGTGTGCTGCACTATTGGAGAGTCAGTAATTGAGGGCGTGCTGCACTATTGGAGGGTCAGTAATTGAGGATGTGCTGCACTTTTCGAGTTTTAGTAATTGAGGGTGTGCTGCACTATTGGAGTGACAGTAATTGAGGTTGTGCTGCACTATTGGAGTGTCAGTAATTGAGGGTGTGCTGCACTATTGGAGTGTCAGTAATTGAGGGTGTGCTGCACTATTGGAGTGTCATTTATTGAGGGTGTGTTTTACTGTTGGAGGGGCAGTAATTGAGTTTGTGCTGCACTATTGGACTGTCATTAAATGAGGGTATTCTGCACTGTTGGAGGGTCAGTAATTGAGGGTGTGCTACACTATTGGTGTGTCAGTAATTGAGGGTGTGCTGCACTATTGGTGTGTCAGTAATTGAGGGTATGCTGCTCTATTGGAGTGTCAGTTATTGAGGGTGTGCTGCACTATTGGAGTGTCAGTAATTGAGGGTGTGCTGCACTATTGGAGAGTCAGTAATTGAGGGTGTGTTGCACTATTGGAATGTCAGCAATTGAGGTTTTGCTGCACTATTGGAGGGTCAGTAATTGAGGGTGTGCTGCACTATTGAAGTGTCAGTTATTGAGGGTGTGCTGCACTATTGGTGTGTCAGTTATTGAGGGTGTGCTGCACTATTGGACTGTCATTAATTGAGGGTGTTCTGCACATTTGGAGGGTCAGTAATTGAGGTTGTGCTGCACTATTTGTGGGTCAGTAATTGAGGGTTTGCTGCACTATTGGAGGGTCAGTTTTTGAGGGTGTGCTGCACTATTGGACTGTCATTAATTGAGGGTGTTCTGCACATTTGGAGGGTCAGTAATTGAGGTTGTGCTGCACTATTTGTGGGTCAGTAATTGAGGGTGTGCTGCACTATTGGAGTGTCAGTAATTGAGGGTTTGCTGCACCATTGGAGTGTCAGTAATTGAGGGTTTGCTGCACCATTGGAGTGTCAGTAATTGAGGGTTTGCTGCACTATTGGAGTGTCAATAATTGAGGGTGTGCTGCATCTCTGCAGTTTTAAAGGGACAGTGAGATAGATCATGGGGAGGTTAAAGGGACAGAGAGTGAGATCACCCGGAGTTAAAGGGACGGAGAGTGAGATCAGGGGAAGGTTAAAGGCACAGAGAGTGAGATCATGGGGACGTTAAATGGACAGAGAGTGAGATCACGGGAAGTTTAAAGGGACAGAGTGACATCACGGGGAGGTAAAAGGGACAGAGAGAGTTAAGGGAGATGTTAAAGCGACAGAGTGAGATCACGTGTAGCTTGTAGGGACAGAGAGTAAGATCACGGGGAGGTTAAAGGGACAGAGAATGAGATCACGGGGAGTTTAAAGTGACAGAGAGTGAGAATACCGGGAGGATAAACGGACAGAGAGTGAGATCACGATGAGGTTAAAGGGACAGAGAGTGAGATCACAAGGAGGTTAAAGGGACCGGGAGTGAGATCACGGTTAGGTTAATTGGACAATGAGTGAGATCACGGGGATGTTAAAGGGACAGAGAGTGATATCACGGTAAGTTTATAGGGACAGAGAGTGAGAACGCGGGGTGTTTAAAGGGAAAGACAGAGATCACTGGGAGGTTAAAGGTACAGACAGTGATATCACGGATTGGTTAAAGGGACAGAGTATGATATCACGGGGAGGTTAAAGGGACAGAGAGTGAGATCACTGGGAAGTTAAAGCGACAGAGATTTAGATCACGGGGAGGTTAACGGGACAGAGAGAGATTACGGGGTAGTTAAAGCGACAGAGAGTGAGATCACGGGGAGGTAAAAGGGACAGAGAGTGATTTCACGGGGATGTTAAAGGGACAGAGAGTGAGATCACGGGGAGGTTAAAGGGACAGAGAGTGAGATCACGGGGATGTAAAAGGGACAGAGAGTGATTTCACGGGGAGGTTAAAGGGACAGATAGTGAGATCACGGATAGGTTAAAGGGACAGTGAGTGCGATCATGGGGAAGTTAAAGGGACGGTGAGTGAGATCACGGGGAGGTTAAAGCTTCAGAGAGTGAGATCACGGGGAGGTTAAAGGGACAGAGTGTGAGATGACGGGGAGTTTAAAGGGACAGAGAGTGTGATCACCGATTGGTTAATGGGACAGAGAGTGAGATCACGGGGAGGATAAAGGGACAGAGTGTGAGATCAATGTGAGTGTAAAGGGACAGAGAGTGATTTTACGGGGAGTTTAATGGGACGGACAGTGAGATCACCGGGAGGTTAATGGGACAGAGATTAAGATCAAGGGAAGATTAATGGGACAGAATGAGATCACGGGGACGTTAAAGGGAAAGAGAGTGAGTTCACGGGGAGGTTAAAGGGAGAGTGAGTGCGATCACGGGGAGGTTAAAGTGACAGATAGTGAGATCACGGGGAGGTTAAAGGGACAGAGAGTGAGATCACCGGGAGGTTAATGGGACAGAGATTAAGATCAAGGGAAGATTAATGGGACAGAGTGAGATCACGGGGAGGTTAAAGGGAAAGAGAGTGAGATCACGGGGAGGTTAAAGGGACAGTGAGTGCGATCACGGGGAAGTTAAAGGGACGGAGATTGAGAACACGTGGAGTTTAAAGGGAAAGAAAGAGATCACTGGGAGGTTAAAGGGACAGAGAGAGAGATCACGGGGAGGTTAAAGGGACAGAGAGAGATTACGGGGAGGTTAAAGCGACAGAGAGGGATCACGGGTTGGTTAAAGGGACAGAGAGTGAAATCACGGGGAGGTTAAAGGGACAGAGTGCTAAATCAGGGAGGTTAAAGGGACAAGAGTGAGATCACTGGGTAGTTAAAGGGACAGAGATTTAGATCACGGGGAGGTTAACGGGACAGAGAGTGACATCACGGGGAAGTTAAAGCGACAGAGATTGAGATCACGGGGACGTTAAAGGGACAGAGAGTGAGATCACGGGGAAGATAAAGGGACAGAGAGTTAGAACATGGGGAGGTTAAACGGACAGAGATTGAGAACACAGGGTGTTTAAAGGGAAAGACAGAGATCACTGGGAGGTTAAAGGGACAGAGAGTGAGATCACGGGGAGTTTAAAGGGACAGAGAGTGTGATCACGGGGAGGTTTAAGGGACAGAGAGTGAGATTACGGGGTGGTTAAAGGGACAGTGAGTGAGATCACGGGGCGGTTAAAGGGACAGAAAGTTAGATCACGGGGAGGTTAATGGGACAGAGATTAAGATCACGGGAAGATTAAAAGAAGAGTGAGATCACGGGGAGGTTAAAGGGACAGAGAATGAGATCACGGGGATTTTAAAGGAACAAAGAGTGAGAATACCTGGAGGTTAAAGGGACATAGAGTGAGATCACCGGGAGGTTAAAGGGACAGAGAGAGAGATCACGGTGAGTTTAAAGGGACAGAGAGTGAGAACACGGAGTGTTTAAAGGGAAAGACAGAGATCACTGGGAGGTTAAAGGTACAGTGAGAGAGATCACGGGGAGGAGAAAGGTACAGAGAGAGATTACGGGTAGGTAAAAGCGACAGAGATGGATCACGGGGTGGTTAATTGAACAGAGAGTGAGATCACGGGGAGGTTAAAGGGACAGAGTGCTAAATCAGGGAGATTAAAGGGACAGAGAGTGAGATCACTGGGAAATTAAAGGGACAGAGTGAGATCACGGGGAGGTTAAAGGGACATAGTGTGAGATCACGGTGAGGTTAAAGGGACAGAGAGTGAGATCAGGGGAAGTTTAAAAGGACAGAGATTTAGATCACGGCAAAGTTCCGGCGAAAGAGAGTGAGATCAGGTGCAGGTTAAAGGGAGAGAGGGTGAGATCAAGGGAGGTTAAAGGGACAGAGATTGAGTTCACTGGGAGGTTAAAGGGACAGAGAGTTAGATGATGGGAGGTTAAATGGACAGACAGTAAGATCACGGTGAGATTAAAGGGACAGAGAGTGAGATCAAGGGGTGGTTAAATGGATAGAAAGTTAGTTGACGGGGAGGTTAAAGGGACAGAGAGTGAGATCACGGGGAGGTTAATGGGACAGAGAGTGAGATCACGGGGAGGTTAAAGGGAAGAGAGCGAGATCACGGGGAGGTTAAAGGGACAGAGATGGAGGTAATGGGGAAGTTAAAGGGACAGAGAGTGAGATCACGGGGAGGTTAACGGGACAATGAGTGAGATCACGGGGAGGTTAAAGGGACAGAGTGAGATCAATGGGACGTTAAAGGGACAGAGATTGGGATCACGGGGAGGTAAAAGGGACAGAGAGTGAGATCACGGGGCGGTCAAAGGGACAGAGAGTGAGATCCGGGGAGGTTAAAGGGACAGACAATGTGTTCATGGGGAGGTTAAAAGGACAGAGAGTGAGATCACGGGAAATTTAAAGGGTCAGAGAGTGAGATCACGGGGAGGTTAAAAGTACAGAGAGAGTTAAGGGGCAGGTTAAAGCGGCAGAGTGGGATCACGGGGAGGTTGAACGGACAGAGAGTGAGAACATGGGGAGGTTAAAGGGACAGAGAATGAGATCACGGGGAGTTTAACGGGATTCAGAGTGAGATCACGGGGAGGTTAAAGGGACATAGTGTGAATCACGGGGAGGTTAAAGGGACAGAGAGTGAGATCAGGGGAAGTTTAAAAGGACAGAGATTTAGATCACGGGGAGGTTAACGGGACAGAGTGAGATCACTGGGATGGTAAAGGGACAGAGAGTGAGATCACGGGGAGGTTAAAGGGACAGAGAGTGAGATCACGGGGAGGTTACAGGGACAGAGAGTGAGATCAAGGGCAGGATAAATGGACAGAGATTGAGATCACGGGAAGATTAAATGGACAGAGTGAGATCACTGGCACGTTAAAGGGACAGAGATTGAGATCACGGTGAGGTTAAAGGTACAGAGTGAGATCACTGGGACGTTAAAGGGACAGAGATTGGGATCACGGGGAGGTTAAAGGGACAGAGAGTGAGATCACGGGAAGGATAAAGGGACAGAGAGTGAGATTACGGGGTGGTTAAAGGGACAGAGAGTGAGATCACGGGGCGGTTAAAGGGACAGAAAGTTAGATCACGGGGAGGTTAAAGGGACTGAGAAAAAGATCACGGGGCGGTTAAAGGGCCAGAGAGTTACATCACGGGGAGGTTAATGGGACAGAGATTAAGATCACGGGAAGATTAAAAGAACAGAGTGAGATCACGGGGAGGTTAAAGGGACAGAGAATGAGATCACGGGGATTTTAAAGGAACAAAGAGTGAGAATACCTGGAGGTTAAAGGGACATAGAGTGAGATCACCGGGAGGTTAAAGGGACAGAGAGAGAGATCACGGTGAGTTTAAAGGGACAGAGAGTGAGAACACGGAGTGTTTAAAAGGAAAGACAGAGATCACTGGGAGGTTAAAGGTACAGTGAGAGAGATCACGGGGAGGAGAAAGGGACAGAGAGAGATTACGGGTAGGTAAAAGCGACAGAGATGGATCACGGGGTGGTTAATTGAACAGAGAGTGGGATCACGGGGAGGTTAAAGGGACAGAGTGCTAAATCAGGGAGATTAAAGGGACAGAGAGTGAGATCACTGGGAAATTAAAGGGACAGAGTGAGATCACGGGGAGGTTAAAGGGACATAGTGTGAGATCACGGTGAGGTTAAAGGGACAGAGAGTGAGATCAGGGGAAGTTTAAAAGGACAGAGATTTAGATCACGGCAAAGTTCCGGCGAAAGAGAGTGAGATCAGGTGCAGGTTAAAGGGAGAGAGAGTGAGATCAAGGGAGGTTAAAGGGACAGAGATTGAGTTCACTGGGAGGTTAAAGGGACAGAGAGTTAGATGATGGGAGGTTAAATGGACAGACAGTGAGATCACAGTGAGATTAAAGGGACAGAGAGTGAGATCAAGGGGTGGTTAAATGGATAGAAAGTTAGTTGACGGGGAGGTTAAATGGACAGAGCGTGAGATCACGGGGAGGTTAAATGGTCAGAGATTGAGATCACGGCGAGCTTAAAGGGACAGAGAGTGAGATCACGGGGAGGTTAATGGGACAGAGAGTGAGATCACGGGGAGTTTAATGGGACAGAGAGTGAGATCACGGGGAGGTTAAAGGGAAGAGAGCGAGATCACGGGGAGGTTAAAGGGACAGAGAGTGAGATCAGGGGAAGTTTAAAGGGTCTGAGAGTGAGATCACGGGAAGGTTTACGGGACAGAGAGTGTGATCACCGGGAGGTTAAAGGGGCAGAGATGGAGGTAATGGGGAAGTTAAAGGGACAGAGAGTGAGATCACGGGGAGGTTAAAGGGACAGAGTGAGATCAATGGGACGTTAAAAGGACAGAGATTGGGATCACGGGGAGGTAAAAGGGACAGAGAGTGAGATTACGGGGTGGTTAAAGGGACAGAGAGTTAGATGACTGGGAGGTTAAAGGGACTGAGAGTGAAATCACGGGGCGGTCAAAGGGACAGAGAGTTACATCACGGGTAGGTTAATGGGTCAGAGATTAAGATCACGGGAAGATTAAGGGGACATAGTGAGATCACGGGGCGGTTAAAGGGACAGAGAGTGAGATCCGGGGAGGTTAAAGGGACAGACAATGTGTTCATGGGGAGGTTAAAAGGACAGAGAGTGAGATCACGGGAAATTTAAAGGGTCAGAGAGTGAGATCACGGGGAGGTTAAAAGTACAGAGAGAGTTAAGGGGCCGGTTAAAGCGGCAGAGTGGGATCACGGGGAAGTTGAAGGGACAGAGAGTGAGAACACGGGGAGGTTAAAGGGACAGAGAATGAGATCACGGGGAGTTTAACGGGATTCAGAGTGAGATCACGGGGAGGTTAAAGGGACATAGTGTGAATCACGGGGAGGTTAAAGGGACAGAGAGTGAGATCAGGGGAAGTTTAAAAGGACAGAGATTTAGATCACGGGGAGGTTAACGGGACAGAGTGAGATCACTGGGATGCTAAAGGGACAGAGAGTGAGATCACGGGGAGGTTAAAGGGACAGAGCGTGAGATCACGGGGAGGTTACAGGGACAGAGAGTGAGATCAAGGGCAGGATAAATGGACAGAGATTGAGATCACGGGAAGATTAAATGGACAGAGTGAGATCACTGGCACGTTAAAGGGACAGAGATTGAGATCACGGGGAGGTTAAAGGTACAGAGTGAGATCACTGGGACGTTAAAGGGACAGAGATTGGGATCACGGGGAGGTTAAAGGGACAGAGAGTTAGATCACGGGGAAGTAAATTGGACAGAGAGTGAGATCACGGGGAGGTTAAAGGGACAGAGAGTGAGATCACGGGGAGGATAAAGGGACAGAGAGTGAGATCAGGGGCAGGTTAAGGGGAGAGAGAGTGAGATCACGGGGAGATTAAAGGGACAGAGAGTTAGATGACGGGGAGGTTAAATGGACAGAGAGTGAGATCACGGGGAGGTTAATGGGACAGAGAGTGAGATCACGGGGCGGTTAAAGGGACAGAGAGTGAGATCACGGGGAGGTTAAAGGGACAGAGAGTGAGATCACGGGACGGTTAAAGGGACAGAGAGTTACATCACGGAGAGGTTAATGGGACAGAGATTAAGATCACGGGAAGATTAAGGGGACAAACTAAGATCACGGGGAGGTTAAAGGGACAGAGATTGACATCACGGGGAGGTTAAAGGGACAGAGAGTGTGATCATGGGGAGGTTAAATGGACAGAGATTGAGATTACAGGAAAATTAAATGGACAGAGTGAGATCACTGGGACGTTAAAGGGACAGAGATTGAGATCACGGGGAGGGTAAATGGACAGAGTGAGATCAATGGGACTTTAAAGGGACAGAGATTGGGATCACAGGGAGGTAAAAGGGACAGAGAGAGAGATCACGGGGCGGTTAAATGGGACAGAGAGTGAGATTACGGGGTGGTTAAAGGGACAGAGAGTTAGATGACTGGGGGTTAAAGGGACAGAGAGTTACATCACAGGGAGGTTAATGGGTCAGAGATTAAGATCACGGGAAGATTAAGGGGACAGAGTGAGATCACGGGGCGGTTAAAGGGACAGAGAGTGAGATCACGGGGATGTTAAAGGGACAGAGAGTGTGTTCATGGGGAAGTTAAAAGGACAGAGAGAGTTAAGGGGCAGGTTAAAGCGGCAGAGTGGGATCACGGGGAGGTTGAAGGGACAGAGAGTGAGATCACGGGGAGGTTAAAGGGACAGAGAATAGATCACGGGGAGTTTAACGGGATTGAGAGTGAGATCACGGGGAGGATAAAGGGACATAGTGTGAGATCACGGGGAGGTTAAAGGGACAGAGAGTGAGATCAGGGGAAGTTTAAAAGGACAGAGATTTAGATCACGGGGAGGTTGACGGGACAGAGTGAGATCACTGGGATGCTAAAGGGACAGAGAGTGAGATCACGGGGAGGTTAAAGGGACAGAGAGTGAGATCACGGGGAGGTTACAGGGACACGAGTGAGATCACGGGCAGGATAAATGGACAGAGATTGAGATCACGGGGAGATTAAATGGACAGATTGAGATCACTGGCACGTTAAAGGGACAGAGATTGAGATCACGGGGAGGTTAAAGGTACAGAGTGAGATCACTGGGACGTTAAAGTGACAGAGATTGGGATCACGGGGAGGTTAAAGGGACAGAGAGTTAGATCACGGGGAAGTAAATTGGACAGAGAGTGAGATCACGGGGAGGTTAAAGGGACAGAGAGTGAGATCAGGGGCAGGTTAAGGGGAGAGAGAGTGAGATCACGGGGAGGTTAAAGGGACAGAGAATGAGATCACGGGGAGGTTAATGGGACAGAGAGTGAGATCACAGGGAGGTTAAATGGACAGACAGGGAGATCACGGGGAGGTTAATGGGACAGAGAGTGAGATCACGGGGCGGTTAAAGGGACAGAGAGTGAGATCACGGGGAGGTTAAAGGGACTGAGAGTGAGATCACGGGGCGGTTAAAGGGACAGAGAGTTACATCACGGAGAGGTTAATGGGACAGAGATTAAGATCACGGGAAGATTAAGGGGCAAAGTGAGATCACGGGGAGGTTAAAGGGTCAGAGATTGACATCACGGGGAGGTTAAAGGGACAGAGAGTGAGATCACGGGGTGGTTAAAGGGACAGAGAGTGAGATCAAGGGGAGGTTAAAGTGACAGAGTGCTAAATCAGGGAGATTAAAGGGACAGAGAGTGAGATCACTGGGACGTTAAAGGGACAGAGATTGAGATCACGGGGAGGTTAAAGGTACAGAGTGAGATCACTGGGACGTTAAAGGGACAGAGATTGGGATCACGGGGAGGTTAAAGGGACAGAGAGTTAGATCACGGGGAAGTAAATTGGACAGAGAGTGAGATCACGGGGAGGTTAAAGGGACAGAGAGTGAGATCACGGGGAGGATAAAGGGACAGAGAGTGAGATCAGGGGCAGGTTAAGGGGAGAGAGAGTGAGATCACGGGGAGATTAAAGGGACAGAGAGTTAGATGACGGGGAGGTTCAATGGACAGAGAGTGAGATCACGGGGAGGTTAATGGGACAGAGAGTGAGATCACGGGGCGGTTAAAGGGACAGAGAGTGAGATCACGGGGAGGTTAAAGGGACAGAGAGTGAGATCACGGGACGGTTAAAGGGACAGAGAGTTACATCACGGAGAGGTTAATGGGACAGAGATTAAGATCACGGGAAGATTAAGGGGACAAACTAAGATCACGGGGAGGTTAAAGGGACAGAGATTGACATCACAGGGAGGTTAAAGGGACAGAGAGTGTGATCATGGGGAGGTTAAATGGACAGAGATTGAGATTACGGGAAAATTAAATGGACAGAGTGAGATCACTGGGACGTTAAAGGGACAGAGATTGAGATCACGGGGAGGGTAAATGGACAGAGTGAGATCAATGGGACTTTAAAGGGAAAGAGATTGGGATCACAGGGAGGTAAAAGGGACAGAGAGAGAGATCACGGGGCGGTTAAATGGGACTGAGAGTGAGATCACGGGGCGGTCAAAGGGACAGAGAGTGTGTTCATGGGGAAGTTAAAAGGACAGAGAGAGTTAAGGGGCAGGTTAAAGTGGCAGAGTGGGATCACGGGGAGGTTGAAGGGACAGAGAGTGAGATCACGGGGAGGTTAAAGGGACAGAGAATAGATCACGGGGAGTTTAACGGGATTGAGAGTGAGATCACGGGGAGGATAAAGGGACATAGTGTGAGATCACGGGGAGGTTAAAGGGACAGAGAGTGAGATCAGGGGAAGTTTAAAAGGACAGAGATTTAGATCACGGGGAGGTTGACGGGACAGAGTGAGATCACTGGGATGCTAAAGGGACAGAGAGTGAGATCACGGGGAGGTTAAAGGGACAGAGAGTGAGATCACGGGGAGGTTACAGGGACACGAGTGAGATCACGGGCAGGATAAATGGACAGAGATTGAGATCACGGGGAGATTAAATGGACAGATTGAGATCACTGGCACGTTAAAGGGACAGAGATTGAGATCACGGGGAGGTTAAAGGTACAGAGTGAGATCACTGGGACGTTAAAGTGACAGAGATTGGGATCACGGGGAGGTTAAAGGGACAGAGAGTTAGATCACGGGGAAGTAAATTGGACAGAGAGTGAGATCACGGGGAGGTTAAAGGGACAGAGAGTGAGATCAGGGGCAGGTTAAGGGGAGAGAGAGTGAGATCACGGGGAGGTTAAAGGGACAGAGAATGAGATCACGGGGAGGTTAATGGGACAGAGAGTGAGATCACAGGGAGGTTAAATGGACAGACAGGGAGATCACGGGGAGGTTAATGGGACAGAGAGTGAGATCACGGGGCGGTTAAAGGGACAGAGAGTGAGATCACGGGGAGGTTAAAGGGACTGAGAGTGAGATCACGGGGCGGTTAAAGGGACAGAGAGTTACATCACGGAGAGGTTAATGGGACAGAGATTAAGATCACGGGAAGATTAAGGGGCAAAGTGAGATCACGGGGAGGTTAAAGGGTCAGAGATTGACATCACGGGGAGGTTAAAGGGACAGAGAGTGAGATCACGGGGTGGTTAAAGGGACAGAGAGTGAGATCAAGGGGAGGTTAAAGTGACAGAGTGCTAAATCAGGGAGATTAAAGGGACAGAGAGTGAGATCACTGGGACGTTAAAGGGACAGAGATTGGGATCACGGGGAGGTAAAAGGGACAGAGAGAGAGATCACGGGGCGGTTAAAGGGACAGAGAGTTAGACCACGGGGAAGTTAAAGGGACAGAGAGTGAGATTACGGGGTGGTTAAAGGGACAGAGAGTTAGATGACTGGGAGGTTAAAGGGACTGAGAGTGAGATCACGGGGAGGATAAAGGGACAGAGAGTGAGATCAGGGGCAGGTTAAGGGGAGAGAGAGTGAGATCACGGGGAGTTTAACGGGATTGAGAGTGAGATCACGGGGAGGTTAAAGGGACATAGTGTGAGATCACGGGGAGGTTAAAGGGACAGAGAGTGAGATCACGGGGAGGTTAAAAGGACAGAGAGTGAGATCACGGGAAATTTAAAGGGTCAGAGAGTGAGATCACGGGGAGGTTAAAAGGACAGAGAGAGTTAAGGGGCAGTTTAAAGCGGCAGAGTGGGATCACGGGGAGGTTGAAGGGACAGAGAGTGGGATCACGGGGAGTTTGAAGGGACAGAGAGTGAGATCACGGGGAGGTTAAAGGGACAGAGAATGAGATCACGGGGAGTTTAACGGGATTGAGAGTGAGATCACGGGGAGGTTAAAGGGACATAGTGTGAGATCACGGGGAGGTTAAAGGGACAGAGAGTGAGATCAGGGGAAGTTTAAAAGGACAGAGATTTAGATCACGGGGAGGTTAACGGGACAGAGAGTGAGATCACTGGGATTGTAAAGGGACAGAGAGTTAGATGACGGGGAGGTTAAATGGACAGACAGTGAGATCACGGGGACGTTAATGGGACAGACAGTGAGATCACAGGGAGGTTAAAGGGACAGAGAGTGAGATCACGGGGAAGTTAAATGGACATAGAGTGATATTACGGGGTGGTTAAAGGGAAAGAGAGTTAGATGACTGGCAGGTTAAATGGACAGAGAGTGAGATCACGGTGAGGTTAAAGAGACAGAGAGTGAGATCACGGGGAGGTTAAAGGGACAGAGAGTTAGATGACGGGGAGGTTAAATGGACAGTCAGTGAGATCACGGGGAGGTTAATGGGACAGAGAGTTAGATCACGGGGCGGTTAAAGGGACAGAGATATAGATCACGGGGAGGTTAAATGGACAGAGAGTGTGATCATGGGGAGGTTAAAGGGACAGAGAGTGAGATCACGGGAAGTTTAAAGGGACAGAGAGTGAGATCACGGGGAGGTTAAAAGGAAAGAGAAAGTTAAGGTGGAGGTTAAAGCGACAGAGTGAGATCACGGGGAGGATGAAGGGACAGAGAGTGAGATCACGGGGAGGTTAAAGGGACAGAGAGTTAGATGACGGGGAGGTTAAATGGACAGTCAGTGAGATCACGGGGAGGTTAATGGGACAGAGAGTTAGATCACGGGGCGGTTAAAGGGACAGAGATATAGATCACGGGGAGGTTAAATGGACAGAGAGTGTGATCATGGGGAGGTTAAAGGGACAGAGAGTGAGATCACGGGAAGTTTAAAGGGACAGAGAGTGAGATCACGGGGAGGTTAAAAGGAAAGAGAAAGTTAAGGTGGAGGTTAAAGCGACAGAGTGAGATCACGGGGAGGATGAAGGGACAGAGAGTGAGATCACGGGGAGGTTAAAGGGACAGAGAATGAGATCACAGGGAGTTTAAATGTACAGAGAGTGAGAATACCTGGAGGTTAAAGGGACAGAGAGTGAGATCACGGGGAGGTTAAAGGGACAGAGAGTGAGATCATGGGGAGGTAAAAGGGACATAGTGTGAGATCACGGGGAGGTTAAAGGGACAGAGTGAGATCACTGGGACGGTAAAGGGACTGAGAGTGAGATCACGAGGAGGTTAAAGGGACAGAGAGTTAGATGACGGGGAGGTTAAATGGACAGACAGGGAGATCACGGGGAGGTTAATGGGACAGAGAGTGAGATCACGGGGCGGTTAAAGGGACAGAGAGTGAGATCACGGGGAGGTTAAAGGGACAGAGAGTGTGATCACGGGGAGGTTAGAGGGACAGAGAGTGAGATCACGGGGCGGTTAAAGGGACAGAGAGTAACATCACGGGGAGGTTAATGGGACAGAGATTAAGATCACGGGAAGATTAAGGGGACAAAGTGAGATCACGGGGAGGTTAAAGGGACAGAGAGTGAGATCACGGGGAGGTTAAAGGGACAGAGAGTGTGATCATGGGGAGGTTAAAGGGACAGAGAGTGAGATCACGGGAAGTTTAAAGGGACAGAGAGTGAGATCTCGGGGAGGTTAAAAGGACAGAGAGAGTTAAGGTGGAGGTTAAAGCGAAAGAGTGAGATCACGGGGAGGTTGAAGGGACAGAGAGTGAGAATACCTGGAGGTTAAAGGGACAGAGAGTGAGATCACTGGGAGGTTAAAGATACAGAGAGTGAGATCACGGGGATGTAAAAGGGACAGAGAGTGAGATCACGGGGAGGTTAAAGGGACAATGAGAGAGATCACGGGTAGGTTAACGGGACAAAGAGTGAGATCACGGGGATGTTAAAGGGACAGAGAGTGAGATCACGGGGTGTTTAAAGGGACAGAGAGTGAGAACACGAGGAGTTTAAAGGGAAAGACAGAGATCACTGGGAGGTTAAAGAGACAGAGAGCGGTCACGGATTGGTTAAAGGGACAGAGAATGATATTATGGGGAGGTTAATGGGACAGAGTGCTAAATCAGTGAGGTTAAAGGGACAGAGATTTAGATCACGGGGAGGTTAACGGGACAGAGAGAGATTACAGGAAGGTTAATGGGACAGAGGGTGAGATCACGGGGAGGTTGAAGGGACAGAGAGTGAGATCACGGGGAGGTTAAAGGGACAGAGAATGAGATCACGGGGAGTTTAACGGGACAGAGAGTGAGATCACGGGGAGGTTAAAGGGACATAGTGTGAGATCACGGGGAGGTTAAAGAAACAGAGATTGAGATCAGGGGAAGTTTAAAAGGAAAGAGATTTAGATCACGGGGAGGTTAACGGGACAGGGAGTGAGATCACGGGGAGGTTAAAAGGACAGAGATTGAGATCACGGGAAGATTAAATGGACAGAGTGAGATCACTGGCACGTTAAAGGGACAGAGATTGAGATCACGGGGAGTTTAAGGGACAGAGAGTGAGATCACGGGGAAGCAAATGGGACAGAGAGTGAGATCACGGATAGGTTAAAGGGATAGAGAGAGATTACGGGGAGGTTAAAGCGACAGAGAGTGAGATCACGGGGAGGTTAAACGGACAGAGAATGAGATCACGGGGAGGTTAAAGGGACAGAGAGTGAGATCATGCGGAGGATAAAGGGACAGAGAGTGAGATCACGGGGAGGTTAAAGGGACACAGAGTGAGATCAGGGGCAGTTTAAGGGGAGAGAGAGTGAGATCACGGGGAGGTTAAAGGGACAGAGAGATAGATGAAGGGGAGGTTAAATGGACAGACAGTGAGATCGTCCCAGTGATCTCACTCTTGTCCATTTAATCTTCCCGTGATCTCAATCTCTGTTCATTTAACCTGTCGGTGATCTCACTCTCTTTCCCTTTAACCTCCCTGTGATTTCATTCTCTGTCGCTTTCAGCTCCCCGTGATTTCACTCTCTGCCCCATTATCCTCCCCGTGAGCTCACTCTCTGTCCCTTTAACCTCCCCGTGATCTCAATCTCGGTCCATTTAACCTCCCCGTATTCTCACTCTCTGTACCTTTAAACTCCCCATGATCTCACTCTCTGTCCCAATAACATCCCCGTGATCTCACTCTCTGTCCCTTTAACCTCCTCGTGATCTCACTATCTGTCCCTTTAACCTCCCCGTGATCTCACTCTGTCGCTTTAACCTCCCCGTTAACTCTCTCTGTCCCATTAACCTCCCCGTAATCTCAATGCCTGTCCCATTAAACTCCCCCTGATCTCACTCTCTGTCTCCTTAACTTTCCCGTGATCTCACTCTCTATCCCCAAAAACTCCCCGTGATATCACACTATTTCCCATTAACCTCCCCGTGATCTCACTCTCTGTCCCTTTAACCTCCCCGTGATCAAACTCTCTGACCCTTTAACCTTCCCGTGATCTCACTCTCGGTCCCTTTAACCTCCCCGTGATCTCAATCATTGTCCCTTTAACCTCCTCGTGATCTCACACTCTGTCCCTTTAACCACCTCTTGATCTAACTCTCTGTCCCTTTAACCTCCGCGTGATCTCACTCTCTGTCGCTTTAACCTCCCCGTGATCTCAATCTCTGTACCTTTAACGTCCCAGTGATCTCACTTGGTCCCTTTATCCTTCCCGTGATCTCAATCCCTGTCGCTTTAACCTCCCCGTGATCTCACTCTCTGTGCCATTATCATCCCCGTGAGCTCACTCTCTGTCCCTTTAACTTCCCTGTGATCTCACTCTCTGTCCCTTTAATCTTCCTGATCTAGCTTTCTGTCCCATTAACCTCCCTGTAATCTCACTCTCTGTCCCTTTAACCTTCCCGTGATTTCAATCTCTGTCCCTTTAATCTCCCCGTGATCACACTCTCTGTCCCGTTAACCTCCCCGTGATCTCACTCTCTATCCCATTAGCATCCCGGTGATCTCACTCTCTGTCCCATTAACCTACCCGTGATCTCACTCTCTGTCCCTTAAACCTACCAGTCATCTCACTCACTCTCCCTTTAACCTCCCCGTGAGCTCACTCTCTGTCCATTTAACTTCCCCGTGATCTCACTCTCTGTCCCTTTAATCTCCCCGAGATCACATTCTCTGTCCCTTTAAATTCCCCGTCATCTCACTCTCTGCCCATTTAACCTCCCCGTGATCGCACTCTCTGTCTCATTAACCTACCAGTGATCTCACTCTCTGTCCCTTTAATCTCCCCGTGATCACATTCTCTGTCCCTTTAAACTACGCGTGATATCACTCTCTGTCCATTTAACCTCCCCGTGATCGCAATCTCTGTCCCTTTATCCTCCCAGTGATCTCACTCTCTATTCCTTTAACCTCCCCGTGATCTCACTCCCTGGCCCTTTAACTTCCCCGTGATCTCACTCTCTGTCCCTTAAACCTCCCCGTGATCTCACTCTCTGTCCCTTTAACCTCCCCGTGATCTCACTCCCTGGCCCTTTAACTTCCCCGTGATCTCACTCTCTGTAACTTTAATCTCCCCGTGATCTCACTCTCTGTTCCATTAACATTCCCGTGATCTCACTCTCTGTCCCTTTAATCTCCCCGTGATCTCACTCTCTGTTCCATTAACATTCCCGTGATCTCACTCTCTGTCCCTTTAACTTCCCCGTGATTTCATTCTCTGTCCCTTTAACGTCCCCGTGATGTCACTCTCTGTCCCTTTAACCTCTCCGTGATCTCACTCTCTGTCACTTTAACCTCCCCGTGATCTCATTCTCTGTCCCTTTAACCTCCCTGAGTTCTCATTCTCTGTCCCTTTAACCTCCCCGTGATCTCACTCTCTGTCCCATTAACCTCCCCCAGGTCTCAATCGCTGTCCCCTTAACTTTCCCGTGATCTCACTTTCTATCCCTTAAACCTTCCCGTGATATCACTCTCTGTCCCATTAACCTCCCCGTGATCTCACTCTCTGTCCCTTTAACCTCCCCGTGATCTCACTCCCAGTCCCTTTAACCTCTCCGTGATCTCAATCTCTGTCCCTTTAACGTCCCCGTGATCTCACACTGTCCATTAAACTCCCCGTGATCTCAATCTCGGTCCCTTTAACCTACCCGTCATCTCACTCTCTGTCCCTTTAACTTCCCCGTGATCTCACTCTCGGTCCCGTTAACCTCCCCGTGATCTCACTCTCTGTCCCTTTAACTTCCCCGTGATCTCACTCTCTGTCCCATTAACCTCCCCGTAATCTCATTCGCTGTCCCATTAACCTCACCGTGATCTCTCTCTCTGTCCCATTAACCTCCAAGTAATCTGACTCTCTGTCCCTTTAATGTTCCCGTGATATCAGTCACTGTCCCTCTAACCTCCCCGTGATCTCAATCTCGGTCCCTTTAACCTACCCGTCATCTCACTCTCTGTCCCTTTAACTTCCCCGTGATCTCACTCTCGGTCCCGTTAACCTCCCCGTGATCTCACTCTCTGTCCCTTTAAACTCCACATGATCTAAATCACTGTCCCTTTAATCTGCCAGTGATCTCACCCTCTGTCCCTATAACATCCCCGTGATCTCACTGTCTGTCCCTTTAACCTCCTCGTGATCTCACTATCTGTCCCTTTAACCTCCCCGTGATCTCACTCTGTCGCTTTAACCTTCCCGTTAACTCTCTCTGTCCAATTAACCTCCCCCTGATCTCACAATCTGTCCCCTTAACTTTCTCGTGATCTCACTCTCTATCCCAAAAACCTCCCCGTGATATCACTCTATTTCCCATTAACCTCCCCGTGACCTCACTCTCTGTCCCTTTAACCTCCCCGTGAGCTAACTCTCTGTCCATTTAACTTCCCCGTGATCTCACTCTCTGTCCCTTTAATCTCCCCGAGATCACATTCTCTGTCCCTTTAAATTCCCCGTCATCTCACTCTCTGTCCATTTAACCACCCCGTGATCTAACTCTCTGTCCCTTTAAACTCACCGTGATATCAGTCTCTGTACATTTAACCACCCCGTGATCGCAATCTCTGTCCCATTATCATTCCAGTGATCTCACTCTCTATTCATTTAACCTCCCCGTGATCTCACTCCCTGGCCCTTTAACTTCCCCGTGATCTCACTCTGTCCCTTAAACCTCCCCGTGATCTCTCTATGTCCCATTAACCTCCCCGTGATCTCACTTTCTGTCCCGTTAACATTCCCGTGATCTCACTCTCTGTCCCTTTAACCTCCCCATGATTTCACTCTCCGTCCCTTTAACGTCCCCGTGATGTCACTCTCTCTCCCTTTAACCTCCCCGTGATCTCACTCTCTGTCCCTTTAACCTCCCCGTGATCTCATTCTCTGTCCCTTTAACCTCCCGTGATCTCACTCTCAGTCCCTTTAAACTCCCCGTGATCTCACTCTCTGTCCCTTTAACCTACCCCTGATCTCACTCTCTGTCCCTTTAACCTCCCCGAGATTTCACTCTCTGTCCCTTTAAACTCCCCATGACCTCACTCTCTGTCCCTTTAACCTCCCTGCAATCACACTCTCAGTCACTTTAACTACCCCGTGATCTCACTCTCTGTCTCTTTAACCTCCCGTGAACTCACTCTCTGTCCCTTTAACCTGCCCGTGATCTCACTCTCTGTCCCTTTGAACTCCCCATGATCTCACTCTGTGTCCCTTTAAACTCCCCGTGATCTCACTGTCGGTCCCTTTAACCTACCCATGATCTCACTCTCTGTCCCTTTAACCTCCCCGTGATCTCACTCTCTGTCCCTTTGACCAACCCGTGATCTCACTCTCTGTCTCTTTAACCTCCCGTGATCTCACTCTCTGTCTCTTTAACCTCCCGTGATCTCACTCTCTGTCTCTTTTACCTCCCGTGATCTCACTCTCTGTCCCTTTAACCTCCCCGTGATCTCACTCTCTGTCCCTTTAACCTCCCCGTGATCTCACTCTCTGTCCCTTTAACATCCCTCTGATCTCACTACCTGTCCCTTTAACCTCCCAATGATCTCACTCACTGTCCCTTTAACCTCCGCGAGTTCTCACTCTCTGTCCCTTTGAACTCCCCGAGATCTCACTCTCTGTCCCTTTGAACTCCCCGAGATCTCACTCTCTGTCCCTTTAAACTCCCCATGACCTCACTCTCTGTCCCTTTAACCTCCCTGTGATCTCACTCTCAGTCCCTTTAACCACCCCGTGATCTCAATCTCTGTCTCTTTAACCTCCCGTGAACTCACTCTCTGTCCCTTTAACCTGCCCGTGATCTCAATCTCTGTCCCTTTGAACTCCCCGTGAACTCATTCTCTGTCCCTTTAACCACCCTGTGGTCTCACTCTCTGTCCCTTTAATCTTCCCGTGGTCTCACTCTCTGTCCCTTTAACCTCCCCGTCATATCACTCTCTGTCCCTTTAACATCCCCGTAATCTCACTTTCTGTCCCTTTATCCTCCCCGTGAATTCACTCTCTGTCCCTGTAACCTCCCCCTTATCTCACTCTCTGTCCCTTTAACCTCCCTCTGATCTCAATCTCTGTCCCTTTAACCTCCCGTGATCTTACTCTCTGTCCCTTCAACCTCCCTGTGATCTCACCCTCTGTCCCTTTAACCTCCCCGTGATCTCACTATCTGTCCCTTTAACATCCCTCTGATCTCAATCCCTGTCGATTTAACCTCCCAATGATCTCACTCACTGTCCCATTAACCTCCGCGATTTCTCACTCTCTGTCCCATTGAACTCCCCGTGAACTCATTCTCTGTCCCTTTAAGCAACCCGTGATCTCAATCTCTGTCCCTTTAACCTCCCCGAGATCTCACTCTCTGTCCCTTTAAACTCCCCATGAACTCACTCTCTGTCCCTTTAACCTCCCCGTGATCACACTCTCTGTCCCTTTAACCACCCCGTGATCTCACTCTCTGTCCCTTTAACATCCCTCTGATCTCACTCCCTGTCCCTTTAACCTCCCAATGATCTCACTCACTGTCCCTTTAAATTCCGCGAGTTCTCACTCTCTTTCCCTTTGAACTCCCCGAGATCTCACTCTCTGTCCCTTTAAACTCCCCATGACCTCACTCTCTGTCCCTTTAACCACCCCGTGATCTCAATCTCTGGCTCTTTATCCTCCTGTGAACTCACTCTCTGTCCCTTTAACCTGCCCGTGATCTCACTCTCTGTCCATTTAAACTCCCCATGATCTCATTCTCTGTCCCTTTAACCTCCCCGTGATCTCACTGTCGGTCCCTTTAACCTACCCATGATCTCACTCTCTGTCCCTTTAACCTCCCCGTGATCTCACTCTCTGTCCCTTTGACCAACCCGTGATCTCACTCTCTGTCTCTTTAACCTCCCGTGATCTCACTCTCTGTCTCTTTAACCTCCCGTGATCTCACTCTCAGTCCCTTTAACCTCCCAATGATCTCTCTCTATCTACCTTTAACCTCCCGTGATCTCACTCTCAGTCCCTTTAACCACCCCGTGATCTCATTCTCTGTCCCTTTACCCGCCCCATGATCTGACTCACTGTCCCATTAACCTCCACGTGTTCTCAATCTCTGTCCCTTTGAACTCCCCGTGAACTCATTCTCTGTCCCTTTAACCACCCTGTGGTCTCACTCTCTGTCCCTTTAATCTTCCCGTGGTCTCACTCTCTGTCCCTTTAACCTCCATGTCATATCACTCTCTGTCCCTTTAACATCCCCGTAATCTCACTTTCTGTCCCTTTATCCTCCCCGTGAACTCACTTTCTGTCCCTGTAACCTCCCCCTTATCTCACTCTCTGTCCCTTTAACCTCCCTGTGATCTCAATTTCTGTCCCTTTAACCTCCCCGTGATCTTACTCTCTGTCCCATCAACCTTCGTGTGATCTCACCCTCTGTCCCGTTAACCTCCCCGTGATCTCACTATCTGTCCCTTTAACATCCCTCTGATCTCAATCCCTGTCGATTTAACCTCCCAATGATCTCACTCACTGTCCCATTAAGCTCCGCGATTTCTCACTCTCTGTCCCATTGAACTCCCCGTGAACTCATTCTCTGTCCCTTTAAGCAACCCGTGATCTCACTCTCTGTCCCTTTAACCTCCCCGAGATCTCACTCTCTGTCCCTTTAAACTCCCCATGATCTCACTCTCTGTCCCTTTAACCTCCCCGTGATCTCACTCTCTGTCCCTTTGACCAACCCGTGATCTCACTCTCTGTCTCTTTAACCTCCCGTGATCACACTCTCAGTCTCTTTAACTTCCCGTGGTCTTACTCTCTGTCTCTTTAACACCCCGTGATCTCACTCTCTGTCTCTTTTACCGCCTAGAATCTCACTCTCTGTCCCTTTAACCTCCCCGTGATCTCACTCTCTGTCCCTTTAATCTCCCTGTGATCTCACTCTCTGTCCCTTTAACCTCCCAGTGATCTCACTCTCTGTCCCTTTAACATCCCTCTGATCTCACTCCCTGTCCCTTTAACCTCCCAATGATCTCACTCACTGTCCCTTTAACCTCCGCGAGTTCTCACTCTCTTTCCCTTTGAACTCCCCGAGATCTCACTCTCTGTCCCGTTAAACTTCCCATCACCTCACTCTCAGTCCCTTTAACCACCCCGTGATCTCAATCTCTGGCTCTTTATCCTCCCGTGAACTCACTCTCTGTCCCTTTAACCTGCCCGTGATCTCACTCTCTGTCCCTTTAAACTCCCCATGATCTCATTCTCTGTCCCTTTAACCTCCCCGTGATCTCACTGTCGGTCCCTTTAACCTACCCATGATCTCACTCTCTGTCCCTTTAACCTCCCCGTGATCTCACTCTCTGTCCCTTTGACCAACCCGTGATCTCACTCTCTGTCTCTTTAACCTCCCGTAATCTCACTCTCAGTCCCTTTAACCTCCCCGTGATCTCACTCTCTGTCCCTTTAACCTACCCCTGATCTCACTCTCTGTCCCTTTAACCTCTCCGAGATCTCACTCTCTGTCCCTTTAAACTCCCCATGACCTCACTCTCTGTCCCTTTAACCTCCCTGTGATCTCACTCTCAGTCCCTTTAACCACCCCGTGATCTCACTCTTTTTCTCTTTAACCTCCCGTGAACTCACTCTCTGTCCCTTTAACCTGCCCGTGATCTCACTCTCTGTCCCTTTAAACTCCCCATGATCTCACTCTGTGTCCCTATAACCTCCCAGTGATCTCACTGTCTGTCCCTTTAACCTACCCATGATCTCACTCTCTCTCCCTTTAACCTCCCCGTGATCTCAATCTCTGTCCCTTTGACCAACCCGTGATCTCACTCTCTGTCTCTTTAACCTCCCGTGATCTCACACTCTGTCTCTTTAACCTCCCGTGGTCTCACTCTCTGTCTCTTTAACCTCCCGTGATCTCACTCTCTGTCTCTTTTACCCCCCGTGATCTCACTCTCTGTCCCTTTAACCTCCCCGTGATCTCACTCTCTGTCCCTTTAACCTCCCTGTGATCTCACTCTCTGTCCCTTTAACCTCCCCGTGATCTCACTCTCTGTCCCTTTAACATCCCTCTGATCTCACTCCCTGCCCCTTTAACCTCCCAATGATCTCACTCACTGTCCCTTTAACCTCCGCGAGTTCTCACTCTCTGTCCCTTTGAACTCCCCGAGATCTCACTCTCTGTCCCTTTAAACTCACCATGATCTCATTCTCTGTCCCTTTAACCTCCCATTGATCTCAATGTCGGTCCCTTTAACCTAACCATGATCTCACTCTCTGTCCCTTTAACCTCCCCGTGATCTCACTCTCTGTCCCTTTGAACAACCCGTGATCTCACTCTCTGTCTCTTTAACCTCCCGTGGTCTCACTCTCTGTCTGTTTAATCTCCCGTGATCTCACTCTATGTCCTTTTAACCTCCCCGTGATCTCACTCTCTGTCCCTTTACCCGCCCCATGATCTGACTCACTGTCCCTTTAACCTCCGCGAGTTCTCACTCTCTGTCCCTTTAACCTCCCCGTGAACTCACTCTCTGTCCCTGTAACCTCCCCCTTATCTCACTCTCTGTCCCTTTAACCTCCCTGTGATCTCAATCTCTGTCCCTTTAACCTACCCGTGATCTCACTATCTGTCCCTTTAACATCCCTCTGATCTCAATCCCTGTCCATTTAACCTCCCAATGATCTCACTCACTGTCCCTTTAACCTCCGCGATTTCTCACTCTCTGTCCCATTGAACTCCCCGTGAACTCATTCTTGTCCCTTTAAGCACCCCGTGATCTCACTCTCTGTCCCTTTAAACTCCCCGAGATCTCACACTCTGTCCCTTTAAACTCCCCGTGATCTCACTCTCTGTCCCTTTAAACTCCCCGAGATCTCACACTCTGTCCCTTTAAACTCCCCGTGATCTCACTCTCTGTCCCTTTAATCTGCCCGTGATCACACTCTCTGTCTCTTTAACCTCCCGTGATCTCACTCTCTGTCCCTTTAACCTCCCCGTGATCTCACTCTCTGTCCCTTTAACCTCCCCGTGATCTCACTCTCTGTCCCTTTAACATCCCTCTGATCTCACTCCCTGTCCCTTTAACCTCCGCGAGTTCTCACTCTCTGTCCCTTTGAACTCCCCGAGATCTCACTCTCTGTCCCTTTCAACTCCCCATGACCTCGCTCTCTGTCCCTTTAACCCGCCCGTGATCTCACTCTCTGTCCCTTTAAACTCCCCATGATCTCATTCTCTGTCCCTTTAACCTCCCCGTGATCTCACTGTCGGTCCCTTTAACCTACCCATGATCTCACTCTCTGTCCCTTTAACCTCCCCGTGATCTCACTCTCTGTCCCTTTGACCAACCCGTGATCTCACTCTCTGTCTCTTTAACCTCCCGTGATCTCACTCTCTGTCTCTTTAACACTCTCAGTCCCTTTAACCTCCCCATGATCTCATTCTCTGTCCCTTTAACCTCCCCGTGATCTCACTCTCTGTCCCTTTAACCTAACCCTGATCTCACGCTCTGTCCCTTTAACCTCCCCGAGATCTCACTCTCTGTCCCTTTATCCTCCCCGTGATCTCACTCTCTGTCTCTTTAACCTCCCGTGAACTCACTCTCTGTCCCTTTAACCTCCGCCTGATCTCACTCTCTCTCCCTTTAACCACCCCGTGATCTCAACCTCTGGCCCATTAACCTCCCCGTGATCTCACCCTCTGTCCCTTTAACCTTCTCGTGATCTCACCCTCTGTCCTTTTAACTTCCCCGTGATCTCACTCTCTGTCCCTTTAACCTAACCCTGATCTCACTCTCTGTCCCTTTAACCTCCCCGAGATCTCACTCTCTGTCCCTTTATACTCCCCATGACCTCACTCTGTCCCTTTATCCTCCCCGTGATCTCACTCTCTGTCCCTTTAAACTCCCCATGATCTCATTCTCTGTCCCATTAACCTCCCCGTGATCTCACACTCTGCCCCTTTAACCTCCCCGTGATCACTCTCTGTCCCTTTAAACATTAAGTGATCTCACCCTCTGACCTTTTAACTTCCCCGTGATCTCACTCTCTGTCCCTCTAACATCCCCGTGATCTCACTCTCTATCCCTTTAACCTCCCCGTTATCTCAATCTCTGTCCCTTTAACCTCCCCGTGATATCACTCTCTGTCATTTTAACCTCTCCGTGATCTCACTCTGTTCCTTTAACCTCCCCTTAACTCTCTCTGTCCATTTAACCTCCCCGTGATCTCAGTCTCTATACCTTAAACCTCCCCGTGATCTCACTCTCTGTCTCTTTAACCACCCCCTGATCTCATTCTCTGTCCCTTGAACCTCCCGTGATCTCACTGTCTGTCACCTTAACATCCCGTGATCACACTCTCTGTCTCTTTTACCTCCCGTGATCACACTCTCTGTCCCTTTAACCTCCCCGTGATCTCACTCTCTGTCCCTTTAACCTCCCTGTGATCTCACTCTCTGTACCTTTAACCTCCCCGTGATCTCACTCTCCGTCCCTTTAACATCCCTCTGATCTCACTCCCTATCCCTTTAACCTCCCAATGATCTCACTCAATGTCCCTTTAACCTCCGCGAGTTCTCACTCTCTGTCCCTTTGAACTCCCCGTGAACTCATTCTCTGACCCATTAACCACACCGTGATCTCACTCTCTGTCCCTTTAACCTCCCTGAGATCTCAATCTCTGTCTCTTTTAACTCCCCATGATCTCACTCTCTGTCCCTTTAACATCCCGTGATCTCACTCTCTGTCCCTTTAACCTACCCCTGATCTCACTCTCTGTCCCTTTAACCTCCCCGATATATCACTCTCTGTCCCTTTAAACTCCCCATGACCTCTCTCTCTGTCCCTTTAACCTCCCTGTGATCTCACTCTCAGTCCCTTTAACCACCCCGTGATCTCACTCTCTGTCTCTTTAACCTCCCGTGAACTCACTCTCAGTCCCTTTAACCTGCCCGTGATCTCACTCTCTGTCCCTTTAAGCACCCCATGATCTCACTCTCTGTCCCTTTAACCTCCCCGTGATCTCACTCTCTGTCCCTTTGACCAACCCGTGATCTCACTCTCTGTCTCTTTAACCTCCCGTGATCTCACTCTCTGTCTCTTTAACCTCCCGTGGTCTCACTCTCTGTCCCTTTGACCAACCCGTGATCTCACTCTCTGTCTCTTTAACCTCCCGTGATCTCACTCTCTGTCTCTTTAACCTCCCGTGGTCTCACTCTCTGTCTCTTTAACCTCCAGTGATCTCACACTCTGTCTCTTTTACCTCCCGTGATCTCACTCTCTGTCCCTCTAACCTCCCCGTGATCTCACTCTCTGTCCCTTTAACATCCCTCTGATCTCACTCCCTGTCCCTTTAACCTCCCAATGATCTCACTCACTGTCCCTTTAACCTCCGCGAGTTCTCACTCTCTGTCCCATTGAACTCCCCGAGATCTCACTCTCTGTCCCTTTAAACTCCCCATGACCTCACTCTCTGTCCCTTTAAACTCCCCATGATCCCATTCTCTGTCCCTTTAACCTACCCGTCATCTCACTCTCTGACCCTTTAACCTCCCCGTGATCTCACTCCCTGTCCCTTTAACCTCCGCCTGATCTCACTCTCTCTCCCTTTAACCACCCCGTGATCTCAACCTCTTGCCCATTAACCTCCCTGTGATCTCAAACTCTGTCCCTTTAACGTCCCCGTGATCACACTCTCTGCCACTTTAACCTCCCCGTAATCTCAGTCTCTGTCCCTTTAACCTCCAAGTGATCTCATTCTCTGTCCCTTTAACCTCCCCGTTATCTCGATCTCTGTCCCTTTAACCTCCCCGTGATCTCACTCTCTGTCCCATTAACCTCCCCGTGATCTCACACTCTGCCCCTTTAACCTCCCCGTGATCACTCTCTGTCCCGTTAAACATTAAGTGATCTCACCCTCTGACCTTTTAACTTCCCCGTGATCTCACTCTCTGTCCCTCTAACATCCCTGTGATCTCACTCTCTATCCCTTTAACCTCCCCGTTATCTCAATCTCTGTCCCTTTAACCTCCCCGTGATATCACTCTCTGTCATTTTAACCTCTCCGTGATCTCACTCTGTTCCTTTAACCTCCCCTTAACTCCCTCTGTCCCTTTAACCTCCCCGTGATCTGAGTCTCTATACCTTAAACCTCCCCGTGATCTCACTCTCTGTCCCTTTAACCTCCCTGAGATCTCAATCTCTGTCTCTTTAAACTCCCCATGATCTCACTCTCTGTCCCTTTAACCTCCCCGTGATCTCACTCTCTGTCCCTTTAACCTACCCCTGATCTCACTCTCTGTCCCTTTAACCTCCCCGAGATATCACTCTCTGTCCGTTTAAACTCCCCATGACCTCACTCTCTGTCCCTTTAACCTCCCTGTGATCTCACTCTCAGTCCGTTTAACCACCCCGTGATCTCACTCTCTGTCTCTTTAACATCCCGTGAACTCACTCTCTGTCCCTTTAACCTGCCCGTGATCTCACTCTCTGTCCCTTAAGCTCCCCATGATCTCACTCTCTGTCCCTTTAACCTCCCCGTGATCTCACTGTCAGTCCCTTTAACCAACCCATGATCTCACTCTCTGTCCCTTTAACCTCCCCGTGATCTCACTCTCTGTCCCTTTGACCAACTCGTGATCTCACTCTCTGTCTCTTTAACCTCCCGTGATCTCACTCTCTGTCTCTTTTACCCCCCGTGATCTCACTCTCTGTCCCTTTAACCTCCCCGTGATCTCACTCTCTGTCCCTTTAACATCCCTGTGATCTCACTCTCTGTCCCTTTAACCTCCCCGTGATCTCACCCTCTGTCCCTTTAACATCCCTCTGATCTCACTCCCTGTCCCTTTACCCTCCCAATGATCTCACTCACTGTCCCTTTAACCTCCGCGAGTTCTCACTCTCTGTCCCTTTGAACTCCCCGAGATCTCACTCTCTGTCCCATTAAACTCCCCATGACCTCACTCTCAGTCCCTTTAACCTCCCTGTGATCTCACTCTTAGTCCCTTTAACCACCCCGTGATCTCAATCTCTGTCTCTTTAACCTCCCGTGAACTCACTCACTGTCCCTTTAACCTGCCCGTGATCTCACTCTCTGTCCCTTTAAACTCCCCATGATCTCATTCTCTGTCCCTTTAACCTACCCGTCATCTCACTCTCTGACCCTTTAACCTCCCCGTGATCTCACTCCCTGTCCATTTGATGTCGGCGCGATCTCACTCTCTGTCCATTTAACGTCCCTGTGATCTCACTCTCAGTCCCTTTAACCTCCGCCTGATCTCACTCTCTCTCCCTTTAACCACCCCGTGATCTCAACCTCTGGCCCATTAACCTCCCCGTGATCTCACCCTCTGTCCCTTTAACCGCCCCGTGATCTCAAACTCTGTCCCTTTAACGTCCCCATGATCACTCTCTGTCCCTTTAACCTTCTCGTGATCTCACCCTCTGTCCTTTTAACTTCCCCGTGATCTCACTCTCTGCCACTTTAACCTCCCCGTAATCTCAATCTCTGTCCCTTTAACCTCCCCGTGATATCACTCTCTGTCATTATAACCTCTCCGTGATCTCACTCTGTTCCTTTAACCTCCCCTTAACTCTCTCTGTCCCTTTAACCTCCCCGTGATCTCAGTCTCTATATCTTAAACCTCCCCGTGATCTCACTCTCTGTCTCTTTAAACTCCCCATGATCTCACTCTCTGTCCCTTTAACCTCCCGTGATCTCACTCTCAGTCCCTTTAACCTCCCCGTGATCTCACTCTCTGTCCCTTTAACCTCCCCGAGATATCACTCTCTGTCCCTTTAAACTCCCCATGACCTCACTCTCTGTCCCTTTAACCTCCCCATGATCTCACTCTCTGTCCCTTTAACCTCCCGTGATCTCACTCTCTGTCTCTTTAACCTCCCGTGGTCTCACTCTCTGTCCCTTTAACCTCCCGTGATCTCACTCTCTGTCCCTTTAACCTCCCTGTGATCTCACTCTCTGTCCCTTTAACCTCCCCGTGATCTCACTCTCTGTCTCTTTTACCTCCCGTGATCTCACTCTCTGTCCCATTAACCTCCCCGTGATCTCACTCTCTGTCCCTTTAACCTCCCTGTGATCTCACTCTCTGTCCCTTTAACCTCCCCGTGATCTCACTCTCTGTCCCTTTAACATCCCTCTGATCTCACTCCCTGTCCCTTTAACCTCCCAATGATCTCAATCACTGTCCCTTTAACCTCTGCGAGTTCAAACTCTCTGTCCCTTTGAACTCCCCGAGATCTCACTCTCTGTCCCTTTAAACTCCCCATGACCTCACTCTCTGTCCCTTTAACCTCCCTTTGATCTCACTCTCAGTCCCTTTAACCACCCCGTGATCTCAATCTCTGTCTCTTTAACCTCCCCTGAACTCACTCTCTGTCCCTTTAACCTGCCCGTGATCTCACTCTCTGTCCCTTTAAACTCCCCATGATCTCATTCTCTGTCCCTTTAACCTCCCCATGATCTCACTGTCGGTCCCTTTAACCTACCCATGATCTCACTCTCTGTCCCTTTAACCTCCCCGTGATCTCACTCTCTGTCCATTTTGACCAACCCGTGATCTCACTCTCTGTCTCTTTAACCTCCCGTGATCTCACTCTCTGTCTCTTTAACCTACCGTGATCTCACTCTCAGTCCCTTTAACCTCCCCATGATCTCTCTCTCTGTCCCTTTAACCTCCCGTGATCTCACTCTCAATCCCTTTAACCTCCCCGTGATCTCACTCTCTGTCCCTTTAACCTACCCCTGATCTCACTCTCTGTCCCTTTAACCTCCCCGAGATCTAACTCTCTGTCCCTTTAAACTCCCCATGACCTCACTCTCTCTCCCTTTAACCTCCCTGTGATATCACTCTCAGTCCCTTTAACCACCCCGTGATCTCACTCTCTGTCTCTTTAACCTCCCATGAACTCACTCTCGGTCCCTTTAACCTGCCCGTGATCTCTCTCTCTGTCCCTTTAAACTCCCCATGATCTCACTCAGTGTCCCTTTAACCTCCCCGTGATCTCACTGTCGGTCCCTTTAACCGACCCATGATCTCACTCTCTGTCCCTTTAACCTCCCCGTGATCTCACTCTCTGTCCCCTTGACCAACCCGTGATCTCACTCTCTGTCCCTTTAACCTCCCGTGATCTCACTCTCTGTCTCTTTAACCTCCCGTGGTCTCACTCTCTGTCTCTTTAACCTCCCGTGATCTCACTCTCTGTCTCTTTTACCCCCCGTGATCTCACTCTCTGTCCCTTTAACCTCCCCGTGATCTCACTCTCTGTCCCTTTAACCTCCCTGTGATCTCACTTTCTGTCCCTTTAACCTCCCCGTGATCTCACTCTCTGTCCCTTTAACATCCCTCTGATCTCACTCCCTGTCCCTTTAACCTCCCAATGAACTCACTCACTGTCCCTTTAACCTCCACGAGTTCTCACTCTCTGTCCCTTTGAACTCCCCGAGATCTCACTCTCTGTCCCTTTAAACTCCCCATGACCTCACTCTCTGTCCCTTTAACCTCCCTGTGATCTCACTCTCAGTCCCTTTAACCACCCCGTGATCTCAATCTCTGTCTCTTTAACGTCCCGTGAAGTCACTCTCTGTCCCTTTAACCTGCCCGTGATCTCACTCTCTGTCCCTTTAAACTCCCCATGATCTCATTCTCTGTCCCTTTAACCTCCCCGTGATCTCAATGTCGGTCCCTTTAACCTACCCATGATCTCACTCTCTGTCCCTTTAACCTCCCCGTGATCTCACTCTCTGTCCCTTTGACCAACCCATGATCTCACTCTCTGTCTCTTTAATCTCCCGTGATCTCACTCTATGTCCTTTTAACCTCCCCGTGATCTCATTCTCTGTCCCTTTACCCGCCCCATGATCTGACTCACTGTCCCATTAACCTCCGCGTGTTCTCAATCTCTGTCATTTTGAACTCCCTGTGAACTCATTCTCTGTCCCTTTAACCACCCCGTGGTCTCACTCTCTGTCCCTTTAACCTCCCCGTGATCTCACTCTCTGTCCCTTTAATCTTCCCGTGGTCTCACTCTCTGTCCCTTTAACCTCCCCGTCATATCACTCTCTGTCCCTTTAACATCCCCGTAATCTCACTCTTTGACCTTTATCCTCCCCGTGAACTCACTCTCTGTCCCCGTAACCTCCCCCTTATCTCACTCTCTGTCCCTTTAACCTCCCCCTTATCTCAATCTCTGTCCCTTTAACCTCCCCGTGATCTCACTCTCTGTCCATTTAACCGTCCCGTGACCTCACTCTCGGTCCCTTTAACCTCCCCGTGATCTCACACTCTGTCACTTTAATATCCCTGTGATCTCACTCTCTCTCCCTTTAAATTCCGCCTGATCTCACTCGCTGTCCCTTTAACTGTCCCCCTGATCTCACTCTCTCTCCCTTTAACTGACCCCCGATCTCACTTTCTGTCCCTTTAATAGTCCCTGATCTCTTTCTGTCCCTTTAGCTTACCCTGATTTCACTCTTTGTCACGGTAACTGTCCCCCTGATCTCAATGTCTGTCCCTTTTTCTGTCCCTGATCTCACATTATTCCCTTTAACTGTCCCTAATCTCAATCTCTGTCCCTTTAACAGTCCATTATCTCAATCTCTGTCCCTTTAACAGTCCATGATCTCAATCTCTGTCCCTTTAACTGTCCCTAATCTCAATCTCTGTCTCTTTAACAGTCCATGATCTCACTCTCTGTCCCTATAACAGTCCCTGATCTCAATCTCTGTCCCTTTTACAGTCCATGATCTCAATTTCTGTCCCTTTAACAGTCCATGATCTCACTCTCCGTCCCTATTACAGTCCCTGATCTCAATCTCTGTCCCTTTAACTGTGCCTGATCTCATTCTCTGTTCTTTTAACCTCCCCATGATCTCACTCTCTGTCCCTTTAACCTCCCCGTGATCTCACTCTCTGTCCCTTTAACCTCCCCGTGATTTCAATCTCTGTTGCTTTAAAATCCCCGTGATATCAGTCTCTGTACCTTTAACGTCCACGTGATTTTACTCTCTGTCCATTTAATGTCCCCGTGATTTTACTCTCTTTCCGTTTTACCTTACTGTGATCTCACTCTCTGTCCCTTTAACCTATCCGTGATCTCACTCTCTGTCCCTTTAACCTCCCAGCCATCTCACACTCTTACCCTTTAACCTCCCCGTGATCTTACTCTCTTCCCTTTAACCTCCCCGTGATTTCACTTTCTGTCCCTTTAACCTCCCCTTGATCTCACTCTCTGCCCCTTTAACCTCCCCGTGATCTCACTCCCTGTCCCTTTAACATCCCCATGATCTCACTCTCTGTCCATTTAATGACGCGACGATCTCACTCTCTGTCCATTTAACCTCCCCGTGATCTCACTCTCTGTCCCTTTAACCACCCCGTCATCTCACTCTCTGTCCCTTTAACCTCCCCGTGATTTCACTCTCTGTCCCTTTAAGCTCCCCGTGATCTCACTCTCTTTCCCTTTAACCTCCTCCATGATCTCACTCTCTGTCCCTTTAAACACCCCGTGATCTCACTCTCTGTCCCTTTAACCACCCCGTCATCTCACTCTCTGTCCTTTTAACCTCCCCGTGATTTCACTCTCTGTCCCTTTAAGCACCCCGTGATCTCACTCTCTGTCCCTTTAACCTCCCCATGATCTCTCTCTCTGTCCCTTTAACCTCACTGTGATCTCACTCTCTGTCCCTTTAACCTCCCCATGATCTCTCTCTCTGTCCCTTTAACCTCCCCGTGATCTCTCTCTTCTCTTTAACCTCTCTGTGATCTCAATCTCGGTCCCTTGAACCTCTACTTGATCTCACTCTCTGTCCATTTAATGACGCGGCGATCTCACTCTCTGTCCATTTAACCTCTCCGTCATCTCACTCTCTGTCCCTTTAACTTCCCCGTGATTTCATCTCTCTGTGCCTTTAAGCACCCCGTCATCTCACTCTCTGTCCCTTTAACCTCCCCTGGATTTCACTCTCTGTCCCTTTAAGCACCCCGTGATCTCACTCTATGTGCCTTTAACCTCCCCATGATCTCACTCTCTGTCCCTTTAACCTCACCGTGATCTCACTCTCTGTACCTTTAACCTCCCCGTTATCTCTCTCTTCTCTTTAACCTCTCCGTGATCACACTCTCAGTCCCTTGAACCTCTACTTGATCTCACTCTCTGTCCCTTTAACCTCCTCGTGATCTCTCACTGTACCTTTAACCTCCCCATGATGTCACTCTCTGTCCATTTAACTTCCCCGTGATCTCTCTCTCTCTGTCCCATTAACCTCCAAGTGATCTCACTCCCTGTCCCTTTAACATCCCCGTGATCTCACTCTCTGTCCCTTTAACCGCCCCGTTATGTCACTCTCTGCCCCTTTAACCAACCCGTGATCTCAGACTCTGTCCCTTTAACCTCCCCATGATCTCACTCTCTGTCCATTTAATGATGCGACGATCTCACTCTCTGTCCATTTAACTTCCCCGTGATCTCACTCTCTGTCCCTTTAACCACCCCGTCATCTCACTCTCTGTCCCTTTAACCTCCCCGTGATTTCATCTCTCTGTCCCTTTAAGCACCCCGTGATCTCAGACTCTGTCCCTTTAACTTCCTCATGATCTCAGACTCTGTCCCTTTAACCTCCCCGTGATCTCACTCTCTCTCCATTTACCCTCCCCGTGATCTAACTCACTGTCCCTTTTGACACCCTGTCATCCAACTCTCTGTCCCTTTAACCTCCCCGTGATCTCTCTCTCTGTCACTTTAACCTCCCCGTGATCTCTCTCTCTGTCCCTTTAACCACCCCGTCATCTCACTCTCTGTCCCTTTAACCTCCCCGTGATTTCACTCTCTGTCCCTTTAAGCACCCCGTGATCTCACTCTATGTCCCTTTAACCTCCCCATGATCTCACTCTCTGTCCCTTTAACCTCACCGTGATCTCACTCTCTGTACCTTTAACCTCACCGTGATCTCACTCTCTGTACCTTTAACCTCCCCGTTATCTCTCTCTTCTCTTTAACCTCTCCGTGATCACAATCTCGGTCCCTTGAACCTCTACTTGATCTCACTCTCTGTCCCTTTAACCTCCCCGTGATCTCAATCTCTGTCCCTTTAACCTTCCCGTGATCGCAATCTCTGTTGCTTTAAACTCCCCGTGATATCAGTCTCTGTACCTTTAACGTCCCCGTGATTTTACTCTCTGTCCAATTAACGTCCCCGTGATCTCACTCTCTGTCCCTTTAGCCTACCCGTGATCTCACGCTCTGTCCCTTTAACCTCCCAGTCATCTCACACTCTGTCCCTTTAACCTCCTCGTGAGCTTACTCTCTTCCCTTTAACCTACCCGTGATTTCACTTTCTGTCCCTTTAAGCTCCCCGTGATCTCTCTCTCTGTCCCTTTAACCTCCCCGTGATCTCACTCTCTGTCCCTTTAACCGCCCCGTGATGTCACTCTCTGTCCCATTAACCTACCCGTGATCTCACTCTCTGTCCATTTAATGACGCGGCGATCACACTCTCTGTCCATTTAACCTCCCCATGATCTCACTCTCTGTGCCTTTAAACTCCCTGAGCTCCAACTCTCTGTCCCTTTAACCTCCCCGTGATCTCACTCTCTGTCCCTTTAAACTTCCCGTGATCTCAAACACTGTCCCTTTAACCTGCACGTGATCTCATTCTCTGTCGCCTAATCCTTCCCGTGATCTCACTCACTGTCCCTTTAACCTCCCCGTGAACTTACTGTCTGTCCCATTAACCTCCCGATGATCTCACTCTCATTCCCTTAAACCTCCCCGTGATCTCACTCTCTGTCCCTTTAACCTACGCGTGATCACTCTCTCTCCCTTTAACCTCCCAGTGATCTCACTCTCTGTCCCTTTAACCTCCCCGTGATCTCACTCTCTGTCCCTTTAAACTTTCTGTGATCTCACACTGTCCCTTTAACCTTGCCGTGATCTCAAAGACTGTCCCTTGAACCTGCCCGTGATCGCATTCTCTGTCCCCTAATCCTCTCCGTTATCTCACTCTCGCTCCATTTAAACTCCGCGTGATCTCACTTTCTGTCCCTTTAACATCCCCGTGATCTCACTCTCATTCCCTTTAACCTCTCCGTAATCTCTCTCACTGTCCCTTTCAACTTCCCGTGATCTCACTCTCTGTCCCTTTAACCTCCCCGTAATCTCACTTTCTATCCCTTTAACTTCCCCGTGAACTCATTCTCTGTCCATTTAATGTCCCCGTGATCTCACTCACAGTCCATTTATCAACCCTGATATCTCACTCTCTCTCCCTTTAAAGTCCGCGTGATCTCACTCTCTGTCCCTTTAACATCCCCATGATCTCACTCTCATTCCCTTTAACTTCTCCGTAATCTCACTCACTGTCCCTTTCAACTTCCCGTGATCTCACTCTCTGACCAATTAACCTCCCAGTGATCTCACTCTCTGTCCCTTTAACCTCCACGTGGTTTCACTTTCTGTCCCTTAAACCTCCCCGTGATCTCTCTCTCTGTCACTATAAACTCCCCGTCGTCTCAATCACTGTCCCTTTAACCGCCCCGTGATGCCACTCTCTGTCCCTTTAACCTACCCGTGATCTCAGACTCTGTCCCTTTAACTTCCTCGTGATCTCAGACTCTGTCCCATTAACCTCCCCGTGATCTCACTCTCTGTCCATTTAATGACGAGGCGATCTCACTCTCTGTCCATTTACCCTCCCCGTGATCTCACCCACTGTCCCTTTAAACTCCCTGTTATCCAACTCTCTGTCCCTTTAACCTCCACGTGATCTCATTCTCTGTCCCTTTAACCTTCCCGTGATCTCAAAAACTGTCCCTTTAACCTGCCCGTGATCTCATTCTCTGTCTCCTAATCCTCCCCGTGATCTCACTCTCTGTCCCTTTAACGTCCCCGTGATCTCACTCTCTGTCCCTTTAACCTCCCCGTGATCTCACTCTCTGTCCCTTTCACCTCCCCGTGATCTCACACTGTCCCTTTAACCTTCCCGTGATCTCAAAAACTGTCCCTTTAACCTGCCCGTGAACTCATTCTCTGTCCCCTAATCCTCAACATTATCTCATTCACTGTCCCTTTAACCTCCCCATGATCTCACTCTCTGTCCCTTTAACCTCCCCGTTATCTCACTCTCTGTCCCTTTAACCCACCCGTGATCTTACTCTCTCTCCCTTTAACCTCACCGTGATCTCACTCTCTGTCCCATTTAATGTCCCCGTGATTTCACTCACAGTCCATTTATCCACCCCGTTATCTCACTCTCTGTCCCTTTAACCTCTCCGTAATCTCACTCACTGTGCCTTTGACCTCCCCGTGATCTCACTCTCATTCCCTTTAAACTCTCCGTAATCTCAGTCACTGTCCCTTTAAACTCCCCGTGATCTCACACTCTGTCCCTTTGAACGTCCCGTGATCTCACTCTCTGTCACTTTAACAACCCCGTGATCTCACTTTCTGTCCCTTTAAACTCCCCGTGATCTCACTCTCGGTCCCTTTAATCTCCCCGTGATCTCACTCTTTTTCCATTTAAACTCCCCGTGATCTCACTCTCTCTCCTTTTAACATCCCCGTGATCTCAATCTCTGTCCCTTTAACCTCCCCGTGATCTCACTCACTTTCCATTTTACCTCCCCGTGACCTCACTTTCTGTCCCTCTAACCTCCCCGTGATCTGACTCTCTGTCCCTTTAACCTCCGCGCGATCTAACTCACTTACCCTTTAACCACCCCGTGATCTTACACTCATACCCTTTATCCTCCCCGTGATCTCATTCTCTCTCCCGTTAACCTCCACGTAATCTCACTCTCTGTCCCATTAACCTCTCTGTGATCTCATTCTCTGGCCCATTAACATCCCCGAGGTCTCACTCTCTGTCCCATTAACCTCCCCGTGATCTCATTCTCTGTCCCTTTAACCACCCCGTCATCTCACTCTCTGTCCCTTTAACCTCCACGTGATTTCACTCTCTGTCCCTTTTAGCACCCCGTGATCTCACTCTCTGTCCCTTTTACCTCCCCGTGATCTCACTCTCTGTCCCTTTAACCTCCCCATGATCTCACTTTCTGTTCCTTTAACCTCTCCGTGATCTCAATCTCGGTCCCTTGAACCTCTACTTGATCTCACTCTCTGTCCCTTTTACCTCCCAGAGATCTCACTCTCTGTTCCTTTAACCTCCCCATGGTCTCACTCACTGTCCCTTTAAACTCCCCATTATCTCACGCACTATCCCTTCAACCTCCCTGTGATCTCACTCATTGTCCCTATAACCACCCCGTGATCTCACTCTCTGCCCCTTTAAACATCCCGTGATCTCACTCTCTGTCCCTTTATACTCCCCGGGATCACACTCTCTGTTCCTTTAAGCTCCCCATGCTGTCATTCACTGTCCCTTTAACCTCCGTGTTTTCTCTCTCTCTGTCCCTTTGAACTCCCCGTGAACTCATTCTATGTCCCTTTAACCTCCCCGTGATCTCACTCTCTGTCCCTTTAACCTCCCCGTGATCTCACTCTCTGTCCCTTTAACCTCCCCGTGATCTCACTCTCTGTCCCTTTAATCTTCCCGTGGTCTCACTCTCTGTCCCTTTAACCTCCCCGTCATATCACTCTCTGTCCCTTTAACATCCCCGTAATCTCACTCTCTGTCCCTTTAACCTCCCCGTGAACTCACTCTCTGTCCCTGTAACCTCCCCCTTATCTCATTCTCTGTCCCTTTAACCTCCCTGTGATCTCAATCTCTGTCCCTTTAACCTCCCAGTGATCTCACTCTCTCTCCATATAACCTCCCAGTGATCTCACTCTCTGTCCATTTAACCGTCCCGTGACCTCACTCTCGGTCCCTTTAAACTCCCCGTGATCTCACACTCTGTCTCTTTAATATCCCTGTGATCTCACTCTCTCTCCCTTTAAACTCCGCCTGATCTCACTCGCTGTCCCTTTAACTGTCCCCCTGATCTCACTCTCTGTCCCTTTAACCTAACCGTGATCTCACTCTCTGTCCCTTTAACCTAACCGTGATCTCTCTCTCTGTCCCTATAACCTCCCCGTGATCTCACTCTCTGTCCCTTTAACCACCCCGTGATGTCTCTCTCTGTCCCTTTAACCTACCCGTGCTCTCAGAATCTGTCCCTTTAACCTCCCCATGATCTCACTCTCTGTCCATTTAATGACGAGGCGATCTTACTCTGTGTCATTTAAGCTCCCCGTGATCTCTCTCTCTGCCCCATAATACTCCCCATGATCTCACTCTCTGTGCCTTTAAACTCCCTGTGCTCCAACTCTCTGTCCCTTTAACCTCCCGTGATCTCACTCTCTGTCCCTTTAAACTTCCCGTGATCTCAAACACTGTCCCTTTAACCTGCAGGTGATCTCATTCTCTGTCGCCTAATCCTCCCCGTGATCTCACTCACTGTGCCTTTAACCTCCCGGTGAACTTACTCTCCGTCCCATTAACCTCCCGGTGATCTCACTCTCATTCCCTTAAATCTCCCCGTGATCTCACTATCAGTCACTTTAACCTCCCCGTGATCTCACTCTCTGTCCGTTTAACCTCCGCGTGATCTCACTCTCTCTCCCTTTAACCTCCCAGTGATCTCACTCTCTGTCACTTTAACCTCCCCGTGATCTCACTCTCTGTCCCTTTAACCTTCCCGTGATCTCACTCTCTGTCCCTTTAACCTTCCCGTGATCTCACACTGTCCCTTTAACCTTGCCGTGATCTCAAAGACTGTCCCTTGAACCTGCCCGTCATCGCATTCTCTGTCCCCTAATCCTCTCCGTTATCTCACTTTCTATGCCTTTAACCTCCCCATGATCTCATTCTCTGTCTATTTAATGTCCCCGTGATCTCACTCACAGTCCATTTATCCACCCTGATATCTCACTCTCTCTCCCTTTAAACTCAGCGTGATCTCACTCTCTGTCCCTTTAACATCCCCGTGATCTCACTCTCATTCCCTTTAACCTCTCCGTAATTTCACTCACTGTCCCTTTCAACTTCCCGTGATCTCACTCTCTGTCCCATTAACCTCCCAGTGATCTCACTCTCTGTCCCTTTAACCTCCTCGTGGTTTCACTTTCTGTCCCTTTTACCTCCGTTTGATCTCACTCTCTGTCCATTTAACCTCCCCGTGATATCTCTCTCTGTCACTATAAACTCCACGTCGTCTCAATCACTGTCCCTTTAACCTACCCGTGATCTTGGACTCTGTCCCTTTAACTTCCTCGTGATCTCAGAATCTGTCCCATTAACCTCCCCGTGATCTCACTCTCTGTCCAATTACCCTCCCCGTGATCTCACTCACTGTCCCTTTAAACTCCCTGTCATCCAACTCTCTGTCCCTTTAACCTCCCCGTGATCTCATTCTCTGTCCCTTTAACCTTCCCGTGATCTCAAACACTGTCCCTTTAACCTGCCCGTGATCTCATTCTCTGTCTCCTAATCCTCCCCGTGATCTCACTCTCTGTCCCTATAACGTCCCTGTGATCTCACTCTCTGTCCCTTTAACCTCCCCGTGATCTCACACTGTCCCTTTAACCTTCCCGTGAACTCAAACACTGTCCCTTGAACCTGCCCGTGAACTCATTCTCTGTCCCCCAATCCTCAAAGTTATCTCATTCACTGTCCGTTTAACCTCCCCGTGATCTCACTCTCTGTCCCTTTAACCTCCCTTGTGATCTCACTCTCTGTCCCTTTAACCGCCCCGTTATCTCACTCTCTGTCCCTTTAACCTACCCGTGATCTCACTCTCTGTCCATTTAATGTCCCCGTGATTTCACTCACAGTCCATTTATCCACCCCGTTATCTCACTCTCTGTCCCTTTAACCTCTCCGTAATCTCACTCTCTGTCCCTTTGACCTCCCCGTGATCTCACTCTCTGTCCCTTTGACCTCCCCGTGATCTCACTCTCATTCCCTTTAAACTCTCCGTAATCTCAGTCACTGTCCCTTTAAACTCCCCGTGATCTCACACTCTGTCCCGTTGAACGTCCCGTGATCTCACTCTCCGTCCCTTTAATCTCCCCGTGATCTCACTCTCTTTCCATTTAAACTCCCCGTGATCTCACTCTCTCTCCCTTTTACATCCCCGTGATCAGACTCTCTGTCCCTTTAACTTCCGCGCCATCTCACTCACTTTCCCATTAACCTCTCTGTGATCTCATTCTCTGGCCCTTTAACATCCCCGTGATCTCACTCTCTGTCCCTTTAACATCCCCGTGATCTCACTCTCTGTCCCTTTAAACACCCCGTGATCTCACTCTCTGTCCCTTTAACCTACGCGTGATCTCACTCTCTCTCCATTTAACCTCCCAGTGATCTCACTCTCTGTCCCTTTAACCTCCCCGTGATCTCACTCTCTGTCCCTTTAACCTCCCCGTGATCTCACACTGTCCCTTTAACGTTCCCGTGATATCAAACACTGTCCCTTGAACCTGCCCGTGAACTCATTGTCTGTCCCCTAATCCTCAACGTTATCTCATTCACTGTCCCTTTAACCTCCCCGTGATCTCACTCTCTGTCCCTTTACCCTCCCCGTTATCTCAGTCACTGTCCCTTTAAACTCCCCGTGATCTCACACTCTGTCCCTTTGAACGTCCCGTGATCTCACTCTCTGTCACTTTAACCACCCCGTGATCTCACTCTCTGTCCCATTAACCTCCCGGTGATCTCACTCTCATTCCCTTAAACCTCCCCGTGATCTCACTCTCTGTCACTTTAACCTCTCCGTGATCTCACTCTCTGTCCCTTTAACCTTCCCGTGATCTCATTCTCTGTCTCCTAATCCTCCCCGTGATCTCACTCTCTGTCCCTTTAACGTCCCCGTGATCTCACTCTCTGTCCCTTTAACCTCCCCGTGATCGCACTCTCTGTCCCATTAACCTCCCGGTGATCTCACTCTCATTCCCTTAAATCTCCCCGTGATCTCACTATCAGTCACTTTAACCTCCCCGTGATCTCACTCTCTGTCCGTTTAACCTCCGCGTGATCTCACTCTCTCTCCCTTTAACCTCCCAGTGATCTCACTCTCTGTCACTTTAACCTCCCCGTGATCTCACTCTCTGTCCCTTTAACCTTCCCGTGATCTCACTCTCTGTCCCTTTAACCTTCCCGTGATCTCACACTGTCCCTTTAACCTTGCCGTGATCTCAAAGACTGTCCCTTGAACCTGCCCGTCATCGCATTCTCTGTCCCCTAATCCTCTCCGTTATCTCACTTTCTATGCCTTTAACCTCCCCATGATCTCATTCTCTGTCTATTTAATGTCCCCGTGATCTCACTCACAGTCCATTTATCCACCCTGATATCTCACTCTCTCTCCCTTTAAACTCAGCGTGATCTCACTCTCTGTCCCTTTAACATCCCCGTGATCTCACTCTCATTCCCTTTAACCTCTCCGTAATTTCACTCACTGTCCCTTTCAACTTCCCGTGATCTCACTCTCTGTCCCATTAACCTCCCAGTGATCTCACTCTCTGTCCCTTTAACCTCCTCGTGGTTTCACTTTCTGTCCCTTTTACCTCCGTTTGATCTCACTCTCTGTCCATTTAACCTCCCCGTGATCTCTCTCTCTGTCACTATAAACTCCACGTCGTCTCAATCACTGTCCCTTTAACCTACCCGTGATCTTGGACTCTGTCCCTTTAACTTCCTCGTGATCTCAGAATCTGTCCCATTAACCTCCCCGTGATCTCACTCTCTGTCCAATTACCCTCCCCGTGATCTCACTCACTGTCCCTTTAAACTCCCTGTCATCCAACTCTCTGTCCCTTTAACCTCCCCGTGATCTCATTCTCTGTCCCTTTAACCTTCCCGTGATCTCAAACACTGTCCCTTTAACCTGCCCGTGATCTCATTCTCTGTCTCCTAATCCTCCCCGTGATCTCACTCTCTGTCCCTATAACGTCCCTGTGATCTCACTCTCTGTCCCTTTAACCTCCCCGTGATCTCACACTGTCCCTTTAACCTTCCCGTGAACTCAAACACTGTCCCTTGAACCTGCCCGTGAACTCATTCTCTGTCCCCCAATCCTCAAAGTTATCTCATTCACTGTCCGTTTAACCTCCCCGTGATCTCACTCTCTGTCCCTTTAACCTCCCTTGTGATCTCACTCTCTGTCCCTTTAACCGCCCCGTTATCTCACTCTCTGTCCCTTTAACCTACCCGTGATCTCACTCTCTGTCCATTTAATGTCCCCGTGATTTCACTCACAGTCCATTTATCCACCCCGTTATCTCACTCTCTGTCCCTTTAACCTCTCCGTAATCTCACTCTCTGTCCCTTTGACCTCCCCGTGATCTCACTCTCTGTCCCTTTGACCTCCCCGTGATCTCACTCTCATTCCCTTTAAACTCTCCGTAATCTCAGTCACTGTCCCTTTAACCTCTCCGTAATCTCACTCTCTGTCCCGTTGAACGTCCCGTGATCTCACTCTCTGTCCCTTTAAACTCCCCGTGATCTCACTCTCCGTCCCTTTAATCTCCCCGTGATCTCACTCTCTTTCCATTTAAACTCCCCGTGATCTCACTCTCTCTCCCTTTTACATCCCCGTGATCTCAATCTCTGTCCCTGTAACCTCCCCGTGATCAGACTCTCTGTCCCTTTAACTTCCGCGCCATCTCACTCACTTTCCCATTAACCTCTCTGTGATCTCATTCTCTGGCCCTTTAACATCCCCGTGATCTCACTCTCTGTCCCTTTAACATCCCCGTGATCTCACTCTCTGTCCCTTTAAACACCCCGTGATCTCACTCTCTGTCCCTTTAACCTACGCGTGATCTCACTCTCTCTCCATTTAACCTCCCAGTGATCTCACTCTCTGTCCCTTTAACCTCCCCGTGATCTCACTCTCTGTCCCTTTAACCTCCCCGTGATCTCACACTGTCCCTTTAACGTTCCCGTGATATCAAACACTGTCCCTTGAACCTGCCCGTGAACTCATTGTCTGTCCCCTAATCCTCAACGTTATCTCATTCACTGTCCCTTTAACCTCCCCGTGATCTCACTCTCTGTCCCTTTACCCTCCCCGTTATCTCAGTCACTGTCCCTTTAAACTCCCCGTGATCTCACACTCTGTCCCTTTGAACGTCCCGTGATCTCACTCTCTGTCACTTTAACCACCCCGTGATCTCACTCTCTGTCCCATTAACCTCCCGGTGATCTCACTCTCATTCCCTTAAACCTCCCCGTGATCTCACTCTCTGTCACTTTAACCTCTCCGTGATCTCACTCTCTGTCCCTTTAACCTTCCCGTGATCTCATTCTCTGTCTCCTAATCCTCCCCGTGATCTCACTCTCTGTCCCTTTAACGTCCCCGTGATCTCACTCTCTGTCCCTTTAACCTCCCCGTGATCGCACTCTCTGTCCCAATTAACCTCCCCGTGATCTCACACTGTCCCTTTAACCTTCCCGTGATCTCAAACACTGTCCCTTGAACCTGCCCGTGAACTCATTGTCTGTCCCCTAATCCTCAACGTTATCTCATTCACTGTCCCTTTAACCTCCCCGTGATCTCACTCTCTGTCCCTTTAACCTCCCTGTGATCTCAGTCTCTGTCCCTTTAACCTCCCCGTTATCTCACTCTCTGTCCCTTTAACCTACCCGTGATCTCACGCTCTCTCCCTTTAACCTCGCCGTGATCTCACTCTCTGTCCATTTAATGTCCCCGTGATTTCACTCACAGTCCATTTATCCACCCCGTAATCTCACTCACTGTCCCTTTCCACTTCCCGTGATCTCACTCTCTGTCCCATTAACCTCCCCGTGATCTCACTCTCTGTCCCTTTGACCTCCCCGTGATCTCACACTCTGTCCCTTTGAACGTCCCGTGATCTCACTCATTTTCCATTTTACCTCCTCATGACTTCACTTTCTGTCCCTCTAACCTCCCCGCGATCCGACTCTCTCTCCCTTTAACCTCCGCGCGATCTCACTCACTTTACCTTTAACCACCCCGTGATCTTACTCTCATTCCCTTTAACCTACCCGTAATCTCACTCTCTGTCCCTTTAACCTCCCCATGATCTCACTCTCTGTCCCATTAACCTCTCTGTGATCTCATTCTCTGGCCCTTTAACATCCCCGAGGTCTCACTCTCTGTCACTTTAAACACCCCGTCATCTCACTCTCTGTCCCTTTAACCTCCCCGTGATTTCACTCTCTATCCCTTTAACCTCCCCGTGATCTCACTCTCTGTCCCTTTAACCTCCCCGAGATCTCACTCTCTATCCCTTTAACCTCCCCGTGATCTCACTCTCTGTCCCTTTAACCTCCCCGTGATCACACTCTCTGTTCCTTTAACCTCCCCATGCTGTCACTCACTGTCCCTTTAACCTGCCCGTGTTCTCACTCTCTGTCCCTTTGAACTCCCCGTGAACTCATTCTCTGTCCCTTTAACCTCCCCGCGTTATCACTCTTTGTCCCTTCAACCTCTCCATGATCTCACTCTCTGTCCCTTTATCCTCTCCGTGATCTCACTCTCTGCCACTTTAAACACCCCGTGATCTCACTCTCTGTCCCTTTAACCATCCCGTCATCTCACTCTCTGTCCCTTTAACCTCCCCCTGATCTCACTCTCTGTCCCTTTAACCTCCCCGTGATCTCACTCTCTGTCCCTTTAACCTCCCCGTCATATCACTCTCTGTCCGTTTAACATCCCCGTGATCTCACTCTCTGTCCCTGTAACCTCCCCCTTATCTCATTCTCTGTCCCTTTAACCTCCCTGTGATCTCAATCTCTGTCCCTTTAACCTCCCTGTGATCTCACTCTCTCTCCATATAACCTCCCAGTGACCTCACTCTCTGTCCCTTTAACCTCCCCGTGATCTCAATCTCTGTCCCTTTAACCGCCCCGTGATCTCAATCTCTGTTGCTTTAAACTCCCCGTGTTATCAACCTCTGTCCATTTAACGTCCCCGTGATTTTACTCTCTTTCCCTTTAACCTACCCATGATCTCACTCTCTGTCCCTTTAACATCCCAGTCATCTCACACTCTGTCCCTTTAAACTCCCCGTGATCTTACCCTCTTCCTTTTAACATCCCCGTGATCTCACTCTCTGTCCCTTTAACCACCCCGTGATCTCAGACTCTGTCCCTTTAACCTCCCCATGATCTCAATCTCTGTCCATTTAATTATGCGGCGATCTCACTCTCTGTCCATTTAACCTCCCCGTGATCTCTCTCTCTGTCCCATAATACTCCCCATGATCTCACTCTCTGTGCCTTTAAACTCCCTGTGCTCCAACTCTCTGTCCCTTTAACCTCCCCGTGATCTCACTCTCTGTCCCATTAACCTCCCGGTGATCTCACTCTCATTCCCTTAAACCTCCCCGTGATCTCACTCTCTGTCCCTTTAACATACGCGTGATCTCACTCTCTCTCCCTTTAACCTCCCCGTGATCTCACTCTCTGTCCCTTTAACCTCCCCATGATCTCACTCTCTGTCCCTTTAACCTTCCCGTGATCTCACACTGTCCCTTTAACCTCCCCATGGTTTTTTCTTTCTGTCCCTTTAACCTCCCCTTGATCTCACTCTCTGTCCCTTTAACCTCTCCGTGATCTCTCTCTCTGTCACTATAAACTCCCTGTCGTCTCAATCACTGTCCCTTTAACCGCCCCGTGATGCCACTCTCTCTCCCTTTAACCTACCCGTGATCTCAGACGCTGTCCCTTTAACTTCCTCGTGATCTCAAACTCTGTCCCGTTAAGCTGCCCGTGATCTCACTCTCTGTCCATTTAATGACGCGGCGATCTCACTCACTGTCCATTTACCCTCCCCGTGATCTCACTCACTGTCCCTTTAACTTTCCCGTGACCTCAAACACTGTCCCTTTAACCTCCCTGTGATCTCACTCTCTGTCCCACTAACCTCCACCTGATCTCACTCACTGTCCCTTTAACCTCCCCGTGATCTCACTCTCTGTCCCTTTAACCTACGCGTGATCTCACTCTCTCTCCTTTTAACCTCCCAGTGATCTCACTCTCTGTCCCTTTAACCTCCCCGTGATCTCACTCTCTGTCCCTTTAACCTTTCCGTGGTCTCACACTGTCCCCTTAACCTTGCCGTGATCTCAAAGACTGTCCCTTGAACCTGCCCGTGATCGCATTCTCTGTCCCCTAATCCTCTCCGTTATCTCATTCACTGTCCCTTTATCCTCCCCGTGATCTAATTCTTTGTCCCTTTAATCTCCCCGTGATCTCACTCTCTGTCCATTTAACCATCCCGTGACCTCACTCTCGGTCCCTTTAAAGTCCCCGTGATCTCACACTCTGTCACTTTAATATCCCTGTGATCTCACTCTCTCTCCCTTTTAACTCCGCCTGATCTCACTCGCTGTCCCTTTAACTGTCCCCCTGATCTCACTCTCTGTCCCCTTAACCTAACCGTGATCTCACTCTCTGTCCCTTAAACCTACCCGTGATCTCACGCTCTGTCCCTATAACCTCCCCGTGATCTCACTCTCTGTCCCTTTAACCGCCCCGTGTTGTCTCTCTCTGTCCCTTTAACCTCCCCATGATCTCACTCTCTGTCCATTTAATGACGCGGCGATCTCACTCTGTGTCCATTTAACCTCCCCGTGATCTCTCTCTCTGCCCCATAATACTGCCCATGATCTCACTCTCTGTGCCTTTAAACTCCCTGTGCTCCAACTCTCTGTCCCTTTAACCTCCCCGTGATCTCACTCTCTGTCCCTTTAACCTCCCCGTGATCTCACTCTCTGTCCCTTTAAACTTCCCGTGATCTCAAACACTGTCCCTTTAACCTGCAGGTGATCTCATTCTCTGTCGCCTAATCCTCCCCGTGAACTTACTCTCTGTCCCATTAACCTCCCGGTGATCTCACTATCTGTCCGTTTAACCTACGCGTGATCTCACTCTCTCTCCCTTTAACCTCCCAGTGATCTCACTCTCTGTCCCTTTACCCTCCCCGTGATCTCACTCCCTGTCCCTTTAACCTTCCCGTGATCTCACACTGTCCCTTTAATCTTGCCGTGATCTCAAAGACTGTCCCTTGAACCTGCCCGTCATCGCATTCTCTGTCCCCTAATCCTCTCCGTTATCTCACTTTCTATCCCTTCAACCTCCCCATGATCTCACTCTCTGTCCATTTAATGTCCCCGTGATCTCACTCACAGTCCATTTATCCACCCTGATATCTCACTCTCTCTCCCTTTAAACTCCGCGTGATCTCACTTTCTGTCCCTTTAACATCCCCGTGATCTCACTCTCTGTCCATTTAACCTCCCCGTGATATCTCTCTCTGTCACTATAAACTCCCCGTCGTCTCAATCACTGTCCCTTTAACCTACCCGTGATCTCAGATTCTGTCCCTTTAACTTCATCGTGATCTCAGAATCTGTCCGATTAACCTCCCCGTGATCTCACTCTCTGTCCATTTAATGACGAGGCGATCTCACTCTCTGTCTAATTACCCTCCCCGTGATCTCACTCTCTGTCCAATTACCCTCCCCGTGATCTTACTCACTGTCCCTTTAAACTCCCTGTCATCCAACTCTCTGTCCCTTTAACCTCCCCGTAATCTCACTCTCTGTCCCTTTAACCTTCCCGTGATCTCATTCTCTGTCTCCTAATCCTCCCCGTGATCTCACTCTCTGTCACTTTAACGTCCCCGTGATCTCACTCTCTGTCCCTTTAACCTCCCCGTGATCTCACACTGTCCCTTTAACCTTCCCGTGATCTCAAACACTGTCCCTTGAACCTGCCCGTGAACTCATTGTCTGTCCCCTAATCCTCAACGTTATCTCATTCACTGTCCCTTTAACCTCCCCGTGATCTCACTCTCTGTCCCTTTAACCTCCCTGTGATCTCAGTCTCTGTCCCTTTAACCTCCCTGTTATCTCACTCTCTGTCCCTTTAACCTACCCGTGATCTCACGCTCTCTCCCTTTAACCTCGCCGTGATCTCACTCTCTGTCCATTTAATGTCCCCGTGATTTCACTCACAGTCCATTTATCCACCCCGTAATCTCACTCACTGTCCCTTTCCACTTCCCGTGATCTCACTCTCTGTCCCATTAACCTCCCCGTGATCTCACTCTCTGTCCCTTTGACCTCCCCGTGATCTCAATCTCATTCCCTTTAAACTCTCTGTAATCTCAGTCACTGTCCCTTTAAACTCCCCGTGATCTCACACTCTGTCCCTTTGAACGTCCCTTGATCTCACTCTCTGTCACTTTAACCACCCCGTGATCTCACTCTCGGTCCCTTTAAACTCCCCGTGATCTCACTCTCTTTCCCTTTTACATCCCCGTGATCTCAATCTCTGTCCCTTTTACCTCCCCGTGATCTCACTCATTTTCCATTTTACCTCCTCATGACTTCACTTTCTGTCCCTCTAACCTCCCCGTGATCCGACTCTCTGTCCCTTTAACCTCCGCGCGATCTCACTCACTTTACCTTTAACCACCCCGTGATCTTACTCTCATTCCCTTTAACCTACCCGTAATCTCACTCTCTGTCCCTTTAACCTCCCCATGATCTCACTCTCTGTCCCATTAACCTCTCTGTGATCTCATTCTCTGGCCCTTTAACATCCCCGAGGTCTCACTCTCTGTCACTTTAAACACCCCGTCATCTCACTCTCTGTCCCTTTAACCTCCCCGTGATTTCACTCTCTATCCCTTTAACCTCCCCGTGATCTCACTCTCTGTCCCTTTAAACACCCCATGATCTCACTCTCTGTCCCTTTAACCTCCCCGTGATTTCACTCTCTGTCCCTTTAAGCACCCCGTGATCTCACTCAGTCACATTAACCTCCCCGTGATATCACTCTCTGTTCCTTTAACCTCCCCGTGATCTCAATCTCGGTCCCTTGAACCTCTACTTGATCTCACTCTCTGTCCCTTTTACCTCCCCGAGATCTCACTCTCTATCCCTTTAACCTCCCCGTGATCTCACTCTCTGCCCCTTTAAACACCCCGTGATCTCACTCTCTGTCCCTTTATACTCCCCGTGATCACACTCTCTGTTCCTTTAACCTCCCCATGCTGTCACTCACTGTCCCTTTAACCTGCCCGTGTTCTCACTCTCTGTCCCTTTGAACTCCCCGTGAACTCATTCTCTGTCCCTTTAACCTCCCCGCGTTATCACTCTTTGTCCCTTCAACCTCTCCGTGATCTCACTCTCTGTCCCTTTATCCTCCCCGTGATTTCACTCTCTGCCACTTTAAACACCCCGTGATCTCACTCTCTGTCCCTTTAACCATCCCGTCATCTCACTCTCTGTCCCTTTAACCTCCCCCTGATCTCACTCTCTGTCCCTTTAACCTCCCCGTGATCTCACTCTCTGTCCCTTTAACCTCCCCGTCATATCACTCTCTGTCCGTTTAACATCCCCGTGATCTCACTCTCTGTCCCTGTAACCTCCCCCTTATCTCATTCTCTGTCCCTTTAACCTCCCTGTGATCTCAATCTCTGTCCCTTTAACCTCCCTGTGATCTCACTCTCTCTCCATATAACCTCCCAGTGACCTCACTCTCTGTCCCTTTACCCTCCCCGTGATCTCACACTCTGTCACTTTAATATCCCTGTGATCTCACACTCTGTCCCTTTAACAGTCCATGATCTCAATCTCTGTCCCTTTAACTGTCCCTAATCTCAATCTCTGTCTCTTTAACAGAGCATGATCTCACTCTCTGTCCCTATAACTGTCCCTGATCTCAATCTCTGTCCCTTTAACAGTCCCTGATCTCAATCTCTGTCCCTTTAACAGTCCATGATCTCACTCTCCGTCCCTATTATAGTCCCTGATCTCATTCTCTGTACCTTTAACCTCCCCATGATCTCACTCTCTGTCCCTTTAACCTCCCCGTGATCTCAATCTCTGTCCCTTTAACCTCCCCGTGATCTCAATCTCTGTCCCTTTAACCTCCCCGTGATCTCAATCTCTGTTGCTTTAAACTCCCACTCCCACAGAGCTACACCACTGCCCACTCCACTCCCACAGCGTTACACCACTGCCCACACCACTCTCACAGGACTACACCACTACCCACCCCACTCCCTCAGCGCTAAACCACTGCCCATGCCACTCCCACAGAGCTACACCACTGCCCACACCACTCCCACAGCACTACACCACAGCCCACTCCACTCCCACAGCACTACACCACTGCCCACACCACTCGCACAGCGCTACACCACTGCCCAAACCACTCACACAGCGCTACACCACAACCCACACCACTCCCCCAGCGTTAAACGACTGCCCAAACCACTCCTGCAGCGCTACACCACTGCCAATGCCACTCCCACAGCTCTGCACCACTGCCCACACCACTCCCACAGCGCTACACCACTGCCCACACCACACCCACAGCGCTACACCACAAAACACACCACACCCACAGCAAGACACAACTGCCCAAACTCTCTGTCACGTTAACCTCCTCGTGATCTCACTCTCTGTTCCTTTAACCTTAACACGATCTCACTCTCTGTCCCTTTAACCTCCCTGTGATCTCACTCTCTGTCCCTTTAACCGCCCCGTGATCTCACTCTCTGTCCCTTTAACCTCCCTGTGATCTCACTCTCTGTCCCTTTAACCGCCCCGTTATCCCACTCTCTGTCCCTTTAACATCCCCGTGATCTCACTCTCATTCCCTTTAAAGGGACAGACATTGAGATCACGGGAGGTTAAAGGGACAGAGAGAGAGATCATGGGGAGGTTAAAGAGACAGAGAATGAGATCACGGGAGGTTAAAGAGACAAAGAGTGAGATCATGGGTTGGTCAAAATGGACAGAGAGTGAGATCACGGGGAGGTTAAAGGGACAGAGAGTGAGATCATGGGTAGGTTAAAGGGACCCACAGTGAGATCACGGGGAGGTTAAAGGGACAGAGAATGAGATCATGGGGAGTTTAAAGGGACAGAGAGTGAGATCACGGGCAGGTTAAAGGGACAGAGAGTGAGTTCACGGGAGGTTAAAGAGACAGAGATTGAGATCATGGGGTGGTTAAAGGGACTGAGAGTGAGATCACAGGGTGGTTAAAGGGACAGAGAGTGAGGTCATGGGGAGTTTAAAGGGACAGAGAGTGAGATGTCGGGTAGTTCAAAGGGACAGAGAGTGAGAACTCGCGGAGGTTAAAGGGACAGAGAGTGAGATCAGAGGGATGTTAAAGGGACAGAGAGTGAGATCACGGGGAGTTTAAAGGGACAGAGAGTGAGATCACAGGGAGGTTAAAGGGACAGAGAGTGAGATCACGGGGAGGTTAAAGGGACAGAGAGTGAGATCAGAGGAATGTTAAAGGGACAGAGAGTGAGATCACGGGGAGTTTAAAAGGACAGAGAGTGAGATCACAGGGAGGTTAAAGGGACAGAGAGTGAGATCACGGTGAGGTTAAAGGGACAGAGAGTGAGATCACGGGAGGTATAAGAGACAGAGAGTGAGATCACGGGAGGTTAAAGAGACAGAGAGTGAGATCACGGGGAGGTTAAAGGGACAGAGAGTGAGATCACAGGGAGGTTAAAGGGACAGAGAGTGAGATCACGGGAGGTTAAAGGGACAGAGAGTGAGACCACGGGAGGTTAAAGAAACAGAGAGTGAGATCACGGGAGGTCAAAGAGACAGAGAGTGAGATCACGGGTTGGTCAAAGGGACAGAGAGTGAGATCACGGGGAGGTTAAAGGGACAGAGAGTGAGATCATGGGTAGGTTAAACCGACCGACAGTGGGATCACGGGGAGGTTAAAGGGACAGAGAGTGAGATCATGGGGATTTTAAAGGGACAGAGAGTGAGATCACGGGCAGGTTAAAGGGACAGAGAGTGAGTTCACGGGAGGTTAAAGAGACAGAGAGTGAGATCACGGGGTGGTTAAAGGGACTGAGAGTGAGATCACAGGGAGGTTAAAGGGACAGAGAGTGAGGTCATGGGGAGTTTAAAGGGACAGAGAGTGAGATGTCGGGTAGTTCAAAGGGACAGAGAGTGAGAACTCGCGGAGGTTAAAGGGACAGAGAGTGAGATCAGAGGGATGTTAAAGGGACAGAGAGTGAGATCACGGGGAGTTTAAAGGGACAGAGAGTGAGATCACAGGGAGGTTAAAGGGACAGAGAGTGAGATCACGGGGAGGTTAAAGGGACAGAGAGTGAGATCAGAGGAATGTTAAAGGGACAGAGAGTGAGATCACGGGGAGTTTAAAGGGACAGAGAGTGAGATCACAGGGAGGTTAAAGGGACAGAGAGTGAGATCACGGTGAGGTTAAAGGGACAGAGAGTGAGATCACGGGAGGTATAAGAGACAGAGAGTGAGATCACGGGAGGTTAAAGAGACAGAGAGTGAGATCACGGGGAGGTTAAAGGGACAGAGAGTGAGATCACAGGGAGGTTAAAGGGACAGAGAGTGAGATCACGGGAGGTTAAAGGGACAGAGAGTGAGACCACGGGAGGTTAAAGAAACAGAGAGTGAGATCACGGGAGGTCAAAGAGACAGAGAGTGAGATCACGGGTTGGTCAAAGGGACAGAGAGTGAGATCACGGGGAGGTTAAAGGGACAGAGAGTGAGATCATGGGTAGGTTAAACCGACCGACAGTGGGATCACGGGGAGGTTAAAGGGACAGAGAGTGAGATCATGGGGATTTTAAAGGGACAGAGAGTGAGATCACGGGCAGGTTAAAGGGACAGAGAGTGAGTTCACGGGAGGTTAAAGAGACAGAGAGTGAGATCACGGGGTGGTTAAAGGGACTGAGAGTGAGATCACAGGGAGGTTAAAGGGACAGAGAGTGAGGTCATGGGGAGTTTAAAGGGACAGAGAGTGATATCTCGGGGAGGTTAAAGGGACAGAGAATGAGATCATGGGTAGGTTAAAGGGACAGAGTGTGAGAACTCGCGGAGGTTAAAGGGACAGTGAGTGAGATCATTGGGAGGTTAAAGGGACAGGGAGTGAGATCAGAGGGATGTTAAAGGGATAGAGAGTGAGATCACGGGGAGGTTAAAGGTACAGAGAGTGAGATCACAGGGAGGTTAAAGGGACAGAGAGTGAGATTAAGGGGGAGGTTAAAGGGACAGAGAGTGAAATCACGGGAGGTTAAAGGGACAGAGAGTGAGATCACTGGATGTTAAGGTGACAGACAGTGAGATCACGGGAGGTTCAAGGGACAGAGAATGAGATCAGGGTGTGGTTAAAGAGACGGAGAGTGAGATCACGGGGAGGTTTAAGGTATAGAGACTGAGATCACGGGGAGGTTAAAGGGACAGAGAGAGTTAAGGGGAGGTGAAAGGAACAGAGTGAGATCACGGAGAGGTTAAAATGACAGAGAGTGATATCACGGGGAGGTTAAAGGGACAGAGATTGAGATAACGGTGAGGTTAAAGGGATAGAGAGTGAGATCACGGGGATGTTAGAGGGACAGAGAGTGAGATCACGGGGAAGTTAAAAGGACAGAGGGTGAGATCACTTGAAGGTTAAAGGGACAGAGAGTGATCACGGGGCGGTTAAAGGGGCAGAGTGTGAGATCACGGGGAGGTTAATGGGACAGAGAGTGAGATCACGGGCAGCATAATGGGAACGAGAGTGAGATGACGGGGAGATTTAAGGCAAAGGGAGTGAGATCACGGGGAGGTTAAAGTGACAGGGAGTGAGATCACTGGGAAGTTAAAGGGACAGAGATCGAGATAACGGGGAGGTTAAAGGGTCAGAGAATGAGATCACTTGGAGGTTAAAGGGACAGAGAATGAGATTACGGGGAGGTTAAAGGGGCAGAGAGTGAGATCACGCGGAAGTTAAAAGGACAGAGGGTGAGATCACGAGAAGGTTAAAGGGACAGAGAGTGATCACGGGGACGTTAAAGGGACAGAGTTTGAGATCACGGGGCGGTTAAAGGGACAGAGGGTGAGATCACGGGGAGGTTAATGGGCCAGAGGTTGAGATCACGGGGTGGTTAAAGGGGCAGAGAGTGATCACTGGGACGTTAAAGGGACAGAGTTTGAGCTCGCAGGGAGGTTAAAGGGACAGAGGGTGAGATCACGGGGAGGTTAAAGGGATAGTCGGTGAGATCTCGGGGAGGTTAAAGGAAGAGAGAGTGAGATCAGGGGGAGGTTAAAGAGAGAGAGAGTGAGATCACGGGGACGTTAAATGGACAGAGAGTGAGATCGCGCCGACATTAAATGGACTAAGGGTGAGATCACGGAGAGGTTAAAGGGACAGAGAGTGAGATCACGGGGAGTTTAAAGTGACAGAGAGGGAGATCACGGGTAGGTTAAAGGGACAGATAGTGAGATCACGGGGAGTTTAAAGTGACTGAGAGAGAGATCACGGGGAGATTTAAGGGAATGAGAGTGAGATCACAGGGAGGTTAATGGGAAAGAGAGTAAGTTCACGGGGAGGTTAAAGGGACAGTGAGTGACATCATGGGGAGGATTAGGAGACAGAGAGTGAGATCACGGACAGGTTAAAGGGACAGAGAGTGAGATCACGGGGAGGTTAAAGGGACAGAGAGTGAGATCACGGGGACTATAAGGGGACAGAGAGTGAGATCACGGGGAGGTTAAACTAAAGAGTGAGATCATGGTGTGGTTAAAGGGACAGAGAGTGAGATCACGGAGAGTTTAAAGGGACAGAGTGTGAGATCACGGCGAGGTTAAATTTACAGTGAGTGAGATCACGGGGAGGTTAAAGGGCAGAGAGTGAGATGACGGGGAGGTTAAAGGGACAGAGAGTGAGATCACGAGGAGTTTAAAGGGGCAGAGAGTGAGATGACGGGGAGTTTAAAGGGAGAGAGAGAGAGATCACGGATTGGTTAAAGGGACAGAGAGTGTGATCACGGGGAGGTTAAAGTGACAGAGAGAGAGATCACGGGGTGGTTTAAGGGAATGAGAGTGAGATCACCGGGAGTTTAATGGGACAGAGAATGAGATCTCGGGCAGGTTAAAGGGACAGTGAGTGAGATCACGAGGATTTTAAAGGGTCAGAGCGTGAGATGATGGAAAGGTTAAAGGGACAGAGAGTGAGATCACGGGGAGGTTAAATGGACAGAGAGTTTGATCGCCGCGTCATTAAATGGACAGAGAGTGAGATCACGGGGAGGTTAAAGGGACAGAGTCTGAGATCACGGGTATGTTAAAGGGACAGAGAGTGAGATCACGGGGATGTTAAAGTGACATTGAGTGAGATCACGGGGTAGTTAAAGGGACAGAGCTTGAGGGCACGGGGAGTTTAAAGGATCAGAGAGTGAGATCATGGGGAGTTTAAAGGGAAAGAGAGTGAGATCAAGGTGAAGTTAAAGGAACAGAGAGTGAGATCACGGGGAGGTTAAAGGGACAGAGAATATGATCACGGGGAAGTTAAAGGGACAGAGAGCAGATCATGGGGAGGTTAAACAGACAGAGGCTGAGGTCACGGGGAGGTTAAAGGGACAGAGAGTGAGATCACGGGGTGTTTAAAGGGACAGCGAGTGAGATCACGGGGAAGTAAAGGGACAGAGAGTGAGATCACAGGGAGGTTAAAGATCAGAGAGTGAGATAACGGGGAGGTTAAAGGGACAGAGAGTGAGATCACGGGGTGTTTAAAGCGACAGAGAGTGAGATCATGGGGAGGTTAAAGGGACGGAGAGGGAGATCACGGGGAGGTTAAAGGGACAGACAGTGAGATCAGGGAGTTTATAGGGACATAGAGTGAGATCACGGGGAGGTTAAAGGGACAGAGAGTGAGATCACGGGGAGGTTAAAGGGACAGAGGGAGATTACAGAGAGGTTAAAGGGACAGAGAGTGAGATCACGGGGAGGATAAAGGGACAGAGAGTGAGATCAGGGACAGTTAAAGGGACAGAGATTGAGATCAGGGACAGGTAATGGGAGAGAGATTGAGATCAGGGACAGTTAAAGGGACAAAGATTGAGATCAGGGACAGCTAAAGGGACAGAGAGAGATCATGGACTATTAAATGGACAGAGAGTGAGATCACGGGGAGGTTAAAGGGACAGAGAGTGAGATCACAGGGAGGTTAAAAGGAGAGAGAGTGAGATCACGGGTAGTTTGAAGGGACAGAGAATGAGATCACGGGGAGGTTAAAGGGACAGAGAATGAGAGCACGGGGACGTTAAAGTGACAGAGAGTGAGATCACGGTCACATTAAAGGGACAGAGAGTGAGATCACGGGGAGGTTAAAGGGACAGAGAGTGAGATCATGGGGTGTTTAAAGGGACTGAGAGTGAGATCACGGGGAGTTTAAAGGGACTGAGAGTGAGATCACGGGGAGGTTATCCGGACAGAGAGTGAGATCACGAAGTGCTTAAAGTGACAGAGAGTGTGATGACGGGGTGGTTAAAGAGACAGAGAGTGAGATCACGGGGAGGTAAAAGGGACAGAGAGAGAGATCACGGGGAGGTTAAAGGGACAGAGAGTGAGATCATGGGCTGGTTAATGGGACAGAGAGTGAGATCACGGGGAGGTTAATGGGACAGAGAGTGAGATCACGGGGAGGTTAAAGGGACAGAGAATGAGAGCACGGGGAAGTTAAAGTGACAGGGAGTGAGATCACTGTCACATTAAAGGGATAGAGAGTGATATCACGAGTAGGTTAAAGGGACGGAGAGTGAGATCACGGGGAGGTTATCCGGACAGAGAGTGAGATCACGGGGTGATTAAAGTGACAGAGAGTGAGATCACCGGGACGTTAAAGGGACAGAGAGTGAGATCACGGGGAGGTTAAAGGGCAGAGAGTCAGATCAGGACGGTTCAAGGGGCATATAGTGAGATCACGGTGAGGTAAAAGGGACAGAGAGAGAGATATCGGGGAGGTTAAAGGGACAGAGAGTGAGGTCAGGGAGGTTAAAGGGACAGATAGTGAGATCACGGGCTCGTTAAAGGGACAAAGAGTGAAATTACGGATAGGTTAAAGTGACAGAGAGTGAGATCATGGGGAGGTTAAAGGGACAGTGAGGGAGATCACGGGGAGGTTAATGGGACAGAGAGTGAGATCACGAGGAGGTTAAAGGGACAGTGAGTGAGATCACGGCGTGGTTAAAGGGACAGAGAGTGAGATCACGGGGAGGTTAAAGGGACAGAGAGTGAGA